>NW_026115098.1:1381302-1480044 GCF_025201925.1 Gopherus flavomarginatus
TTCCAGTCTTCTGGAAATCTCCCCCGTCTCCCCTGCTTTCCTACAAGATAATCGCAGAGCTCGATACCTCCTCTAATTAACTCCTTGAGTATTTCTAGGAATGCATTTCATTCAGGCCCTGGTGATGCAGGCATTATACCTTTTCTAAGTGATTTTTTACTTTAGCTATACGTAATTTCCTTTCTAAACCTACCCTCTTCCCGTAAGCATTCACTATACTAGACATTCCTCAGACTTCTCAGTGAAGACTGAAACAAAGAGTCATTAAGCATCTCTGCCATTCCAAGTCTCCCGTTACTGTTTCCCCCTCCTCACTGAGCAGTGGGCTACCCCTGCCTTAGTCTTCCTCGTGTTCTAATGTATGCAGATACCAATGTCCTGGCTGTAGATGTTTCCTCCACGGGGCCTCGAGGGCTGAAGAGCTCCACTCCCTCTATTACCTGGGGCTGCAAGAAGGGGCACAGAGCTTTCTCTGTCTCACTCCTTTACCCTGCCGCTGTGGCCCTGGACACCAGAGAAGCTCTGTGCCCCTGCTGCAAGCTCGCGCCATATAGGGAGTGGGAGCCCTCCAGCCCTGGGGCCACCGTGAGGAGACTTTTCCAGAGGGACCCCATTGGCCAGGGCCCCCGGAGACCCGACAGCCTGGCTGTAGGGTTATGTGCGACCACAGCCCCTCTATGTACCCCAGGTGAACATCTACAGCCAGGACATTGGTACTGTGCCCCCGAACCCACAAAGCCCCCCAGGAACTTTACAGCCAGTCTGTTGGTATCTGTGGCCACCCATAATCTCCTAAGCGCTCCAGGACCCCTCCAATCTGCACGTAGGTATCTGTGACCCCCAGAAATACCTGAATGCCCAGGAACGCTACATCCTGGACTTAGGTATCTGTGGGACTCCAACGAACTCTAACACCCAAGCCACCTCAGCTATGACGTATGGTATCTGTTCCCCCTCAAACCCCCATCCCCGGACCCCGAGACCCTAGGACGTAGGTATCTGTGTCAGCCCCGATCCCTTAAGCACTCCCATTTACCCTTCAGCCTGGACGTAACTACTGTGACCCCCACGAGAACCCCCCCCACAAGGTCCCCAGGGATCCCTAACAGCCTGGACACAGGTGTCTGGCACCGCACGAACCCCCTAAGTCCTCGGGACACACCAGCCTGATGTATATGAGCCCACAGTGACCGCACCTCATCTCCCGGACACGCATCCTGTACCTAGGTATTCTGTGCCCCCCACAAACCCTATACCGCCCAGGAAACCCCCCAGCAGATGTAGGTAATCGTACCCCCACAGCCCCCTGAGATCCTTACAGAATGGAGGTTGGATCTGTTTCCCCCCATGAACGAATACAACCCACCCTGCCTCCCTCAGCTGGACATAAAGAATCTGTGCACCCCATGAACCATAAGCACTGTAGGGACCCCTACAGCATGGACTTAGGTATCTGGGGCCCCACAAAACCCCCTAAGCCCACCAGGACACTACAGCCTAGAGATAACGATCTGTGCCCCCTGAACCCCTAAGCCCCCCCCCTGGACCTCCAGCCGGATTTAGGTATCTGGCCCCCTACGAACCGCTAAGCTCCCCAGGGACCCTCCAGCCTGGACGGAGGTATCTGTGCCCCCCCACAATCCCTAAGTGCCGAGACACCCCTCCAGCCTGGAGGTAGTATCTTTGCCGAACACAAACTGCCTAAGCCCCCCCCCATCGGAACCCTCCAGCCTGGATCTAGGTATCTGTGCCCCCCCAACACACTAATTCCCCTGGAAGCCCTATTGCCTGGACTTAGGTATGCTGCCCCCCACAAACCCCTAAGCCTCCCAGGGACCCCTACAGCCTAGACGTATGTATCTGTACCCCTCAGAAAACCCCTAATCCACCCGGGGACCCTACAGCATGGACCTAGGTATCTGTGCCCCCCAGGAACCCCCTAAACCCCCAGGAACCACTCCAACCTGGACATAGTTATCTGTGCCTCCCAAAAAAAACCTAAGCCCCCCAGGGACCCCTAGATCCTGGAGATAGGTATCTCTGCTGTCCACAAAAATTCCTTATACTCCTGGAACTCTCCAGCCTGGACGTACATAGCTGTGCCCCCCACAACCCCCCTAAGCCCCCCGGGGCCCCTCCAGCTGGATGTAGGTATCTGTGCCCCCCCAAAGCCCTAAGCCCCCCCAGAATGCCTATAGCCTGGACCGTAGGTATCTGTGTCCCCTACAATACCACTAAGCCCCTCCAGGGACCCCTCCAGGAGAAACATAGGTATCTGTGCCCCTCACCAAGTTCCTAAACCCCAGGATCACTGTGCTCCCCTACAATACCCTAAGCCGTCCAGGACCTCTCCAGCCCGGACATAGATATTGGTGTCCTCCAGGAAGCCCTTAATCCCCACCAGGACCTCTACAGCCTGGACGCAAGTACCTATGCCCCCCACAACCCCCCTAACTCCCCCAGAGTCCCGACCATCTGGACGTAGGTATCTGTGACCCTACGAACCCCCTTAAACCCCCCAGAATGCCTCCAGCCTGGCGTAGCTATCTGTACCTCCCATGACCCCTAAGCCCCCAGGGATCTCTACAGCCTCTACGTAGGTGTGATGCTCTGTGCATTACCCTGAGTGGCCACACAGTGTCACTGTTGTCCCATGCAGGAAATGCTCTGGGCATTACCCTGCGTGGCCACATGGTGTCACTGTTGTTCCATGCGGGAAATGCTCTGGGCATTACTGTGATGGAGTGGGGACTGTCTGTGTGGGGGATGGGAGAGCAGGGGGTGACTTTAGGTGAGGGACAGGACCTAAGCCTGTAACTCGAGCTAGACAGGGCTGAGAGAGTGAGCACCTTTTGCCCGGGAAGCTGGACACAGGAAGGGGTCGGCTGGAGGGAGTTAGTTCAGTTTTGGTTTGGAGCTGGGTAGTTGGAATTCAGAGAATCCCAAACTGGGAACTAAGCTCCTGAACCCCCAGAAGGACTCGAGGAGTTAGTTCAGTTTTGGTTTAGAATTTCCTTGGTGCAAAAGCACCGTGAAACTCCCCTTTCTTCTTCACAGGGGCTTCAACACCCCTTTTCTCACTCAGGCTCACAACTGCCCAGAATTCGAGAACTGTCCCTGTTCCCATTGGACAAATGGAGGAGCCTGAGGTACAGAGAAGGGAGGTGACCTACCCAAGGGCCTACACAGCAAGGCGGTGGCAGAGCCAGAAAGAGAAGCCGCCAGTCAGACTCCTGTTCTAACAGACAACAATCCCCCCAGAGGCAGGGATAGAGCTCAGGAACTGGGATGGTGGAAAATTTCATTCCAACCGTTTCTGTCCAAATATCCCATTTCAGACTAAACCAGTTTGTTTCTCAGAATCATAACAAGTGAGATGGAAGTTCTTTGGCAAAAAGATTTGTTGCAAAACAAAAGCATCTCCTGTTTGTCACAGTGTGTTAAATTGTGTCATCACACACAAGAGGAGACACTTAGATCTTGAAAATTAGATAAGATGCTCAGTCTGAGCTAAGTCATTGCTGCTCTTAACAATTCCAAATAAAAAATACAAATAAAAAAGACTGTTTCAGCTAATCTATTATGTCATAATCTGCTCTGAGTAACGTGATGGGACACCTCATATTATGTACTACTCTTAGTGACACTCTCCAATGGATCCCCCATCCTCCACCCACCATGAGGTAGGTAAGAGTGGATCATTATTATCCCTACTTGAAAGCACACCATGGCCGCTTCACTTCTCCTGCCTCACTAGACCCTGGACGTAGGTATCTGTGTCAGCCCCGATCCCTTAAGCACTCCCATTACCCCTTCAGCCTGGACGTAACTACCTGTGACCCCCGCGAACCCCCTAAGCCCCCAGGGTTCCCTACAGCCTGGACACAGGTGTCTGAGCCCCCCCAAACCCCCTAAGCTCCTCGGGACACATCCAGCCCTAAGCCCCCCGAGAACCCTAGAGTATGGAGATAGATATCTCTGCCATCCGCAAAAACCCCTAATCCTCTCCGGAACCTCTCCAGCCTGGATGTACATATCTGTGCCCCTCCCCACAAACCACCTAAGCCCCCCGGGACCCCTCCAGCCTGGATGTAGGTATCTGTGCCCCCCAAAGCCCTAAGCCCCCCCAGAATGCCTATAGCCTGGACGTAGGTATCTGTGTCTCCTACAGTACCACTAAGCCCCCCCCAGGGACCCCTCCAGGACATACATAGGTATCTGTGCCCCTCACCAAGTCCCTATACCCCCAGGGATCACTGTGCTCACCACAACCACCTAAGCCCCCCGGGACCCTCCAGCCTGGACGTAGATATTGCTGTCCTCCAGGAAGCCTTTAATCCCCACCAGGACCTCTACAGCCTGGACGCAAGTACCTATGCCCCTCACAACCCCCCTAACTCTCCCAGGGTCCCGCCCATACTGGATGTAGATATCTGGTGACCCTACGAACCCCCGTAAGCCCTCGAGGGATCTCTACAGCCTCCACGTAGGTGCGATGCTCTGTGCATTACCCTGTGTGGCCACATGGTGTCACTGTTGCTCCATGCAGGAAATGCTCTGTGCATTACCCTGCGTGGCCACATGGTGTCACTGTTGCTCCATGCGGGGAAATGCTCTGTGCATTACCCTGCGTGACCACATGGTGTCACTGTTGCTCCATGCAGGAAATGCTCTGTGCATTACCCTGCGTGGCCACACGGTCATGTTGCTCCATGCGGAAATGCTCTGTGCATTACCATGGCCACGGTGCACTCTTGCTCATGCTCTGTGCATTACCCTGTATGGCCACATGGTGTCACTGTTGCTCCACGGGGGAAATGCTCTGGGCATTACCCTGCATGGCCACACAGTGTTACTGTTGCTCCATGCGCGAAATGCTCTGGGCATTACTGTGATGGAGTGGGGACTGTCTGTGTGGGGGATGGGAGAGCAGCGGGTGACTTTAGGTGAGGGACAGGACCTAAGCCTGTAACTTAAGCTAGGCAGCTGGGAGGGGGTCAGCACCTTTGCCCAGGAAGCTGAATAAAGGAAGGGGCTGGCTGGAGGGAGTTAGTTCAGTTTTGGTTTGGAGCTGGGTTGTTGGAATTCAGGGAATCCCAAACTGGGAACTAAGCTTCCTGAACCCCCAGAAGGACTCGATTGAGGGGTCCTGGTTGTGCCCAAAAGCCCTGCTGTATCCTTCTGTTCCTGTTGGCCAAAAAAACCTTCTGTTTTACTGGCTGGCTGAGTCACTGTGTGTCCCAGGAAGAGGGGTGCAGGGCCAGATTCCACCACACTACGTGACACCCCCTAAGTCCCTCTGGGACCCCTGCAGCCTGGACGTAGGTATCTGTGGCCCCCCACCAAACTCCTGAGCCCCCCCCCGACCCCCTACAGCCTGGACCTAGATATCTGTGCCCCCCCACGAACTCCCTAAGCCCCCAGGGACCCCTTGAGCCTGGA
Source organism: Gopherus flavomarginatus (assembly GCF_025201925.1). NCBI lineage: Eukaryota > Metazoa > Chordata > Testudines > Testudinidae > Gopherus > Gopherus flavomarginatus. Next base: position 1,386,745 of record NW_026115098.1, read on the forward strand.
CGTAGGTGGAACCCTTCTGCCAGGCTGAACTGATAGCAGCAAGGACTGGGTTCAATACATAGGGGTCCCTTGCCTACAATGTAATGCAAACCAGCTCGAGTCCCCACCCAGTGACATGGGAAAAATTTTACATACGCACTCCTAGGTGCCTCAAAGAGGCAATACTTCCCCTCTCGCAAGCACAGAGTCTGGGTGTAGCAGAAAATGTTTAATAACGTGAGATAAACAACATAGCATTAAATTGGGAAAACACCTCAACTAGGCCGTGTCCTTTTTCCTGGGCTCATGAGTCCAGCAATCCCCAAATCACCCCAAGGCTCCAAAGTCCAATATCTCCAACGTTTCAAGAGTCCAGCAACCCCAAAATCACCCACAGTTGCGCAACCCCAGAGTTCAAGAGTCTATCTGCAGGGTTTTTCCCCCTGCCAGCCTGAGTAGAAAGGGGCACCTTATGTGGTCCACTGCTGACTGCTCTGCCTCTCCATGGGATTCTGCTTTTGCCTTCCCCACAAACTGCTCAGCTCGGTCCACCAGCTGCTCTGCCAGCCGACCTGTGTTCTGCTCCAGCTATCCCCCAAAACTGCTAGACTCATCTCACTCCGTGGGACACTCCCACAAACTGCTCCTGTCTGTCCAACTACTGTGTTCTGCAATACAGGTTTCAGAGTCCCCACAACTAACACATCTTTTCAGTGATTTCAGCTCAAGAACCTAGAAATTCAACTTTTAAGAGAATAAAAAATCAACTACTGCTATTCAACTGTTAAAAGAAAAAAAGTGCAATTGGTGACTCTAGCTCACCCAAGGAGCCCACTCCCTTGTCTAGTGAGTGCCACTCAACTGATGGTGAGAATCCCTGTCTCAAAGCTGTTTCACAGTTCCTCATCCACACAATCAGGGTGACAACACTCCACATCTCACACCCCAACAACAAATAACTGGGGATACCATAGCTGCCAAAGTAACCATCCCAGGCTGCCGTGGCCGTGTCACGCACGGTGAGTGTGTCTATGCAAACATGATCAGACCCTGAAATCCTTTTCCACACTTGCCATAATTCACCACCAGATGTGAGGATAGAGTTCATCCTGCTTCTGTTTACATAGGTATCTGTGCCCCCCACAACCCCCTAATCCCACAGAACCCATCTAGCCTGGATAATGGTATCTGTGCTCTCCACAAACCTCTAAGCCCCCCAGGGAACCCACAAGCCCAGATGTAGGCATCTGTATGCCCCACATAACCCCTTAATACCCACAGGAACCTTCCAGACTGTAGGTAGGTATCTGTGACCCCTAGAGCCCCACAAAGTCCCTCGGGACCCCTACAGCATGGATGTTTGTATCTGTGACCGACAAAAACCGCCTAACCTACCCAGGGCCACCTACCATCAGGATGTAGGTATCTGTTCCCCTCACTCAAACACACCTAATCCCCCCGGAACCCCTCCAGCCTAGATGTAGGTTATCTCTGACCCCACGAATCCGCTAAGACATGACAGGACCCCTCCAGCATCGACATAGGTATCTGTGCCACACAACCCTCCTAAGACCCCCAAAACCCCTCCAGCCTAGACGCAGGTATCTGTGCCCAGCATGAACCCACTAAGGTCCCTAGGACCCCTCTTGCCTGGATGAATGTATCTGTGCCCCTTACAAACCCCTAAGCCGCCCCCCCAGGATCCCTATAGACCGGACGTAGATATCTGTGCACCCTCACGAACCCACTGATCCTCCCAGCGACCCCTACAGCATGGAAGTAGGTATCTGTACCCCAAAATTCCCCAAAGCAACCCCAGGACCCCTACAGCCTCGATATAGGTATCTGTGCCCCCGCACAACTCCCTAATACCCCCAGGGACCCCTCCAGCCTGGACGTAGATATTTGTGACTTCCAGGAACCCCCAAAGCCCTCCCCAGGACTTCTCCAGTCCCTACATAGGTATCTCTGCCCCCCACCAGCCTTCTAAGACCCATAGGGCCCCCACCAGCCTGGTTATAGCTATGTGTACGCCACACAAACCCCCTAAGCTCCCCAGGGCCCCCTCCAACCGGTACGTAGGTATCTGCGCAAACCACAAACCCTTAAGTCCCCCAGGGACCCATCCAGACCATGCGTAGGTTTCTGTGACCCTTACCACAACTCCTTAAACCCCAGGGACCACTACAGCATGGACGTATGTATCTATGCTCACCACAACCCCCTAATCCATCCAGAGGACCTCTCCAGCCCTGACGTAGAGATTTGTGCCCCTCATGAAGCCCCTAATGCCCACCAGAATGTCTCCAGCCTGGACGTAGCTATCTGTGCCCCCCACGACCCCCTAAGTCCCCCAGGGATCTCTACAGTCTCTACATAGGCGTGATGCTCTGTGCATTACCCTGCATGGCCACAATGTTGTCACTGTTCCTCTATGAGAGAAATGCTCTGTGCATTACCCTGTGTGGCCACATGGAATCACTGTTGCTCCATCCAGGAAATGCTCCTGTCGTATTTCCCTGCATGGCCACATGGTGTCACTGTTGCTCCATGCAGGAAATGCTCTGTCCATTACCTGGTGTGGTCACAAGGCAGTCAATGTTGCTCATACGGGAAATGCTCTGTGCATTACCCTGCCTGGCCACACGGTGTCACAGTTGCTCCATATGGGAAATGTTCTGTGCATTACCGTGCGTGGCCACATGGTGTCACTGTTGCTCCATGCGGGAAATGCTCTGTGCATTACTGTGATGGAGTAGGGACTGTCTGTGTGGGGGATGGGAGAGCAGGGGGTGACTTTAGGACCGGACACGTGCTCAGCCTGTAACCTGAGCTAGGCGGGGGAGGGGTCAGCACCTTTGCCCGGAAGCTGGACACAGCAAATGGCCAGCTGGAGGGAGTTGGGTTAGTTCAGTTTCGGTTTTGGTCTGGGTGGTTGGAATTCAGGGATTCCCAAACTGGGAACTAAGTTTCCTGAACCCCTAGAAGGACTTGATTGTGGGGTCCTGCTTGTGCCTCCAAGCTCTGCTGTATCCTTCGCTCCTGTTGTCCAATAAACCTTCTGTTTTTACTGGCTGGCTGAGAGTCACTGTGAGTCCCAGGAAGAGGGGTGCAGGACCGGACTCCCCCACACTCCGTGACAGACCCTAAGCCCCTCCGAGACCCCTGCAGCCTGGACGTAGGTATCTGTGCCTCCCACCAAACACCTAAGACACTCAGAGATCCCTCCAGCCTGAACTTAGGTATCTGTGCCCCCCACAAACCCCCTAAGCCCCCGAGGGACCTATACAGCCAGAACATTGGTATCTGTTACCCCATATAGACTCCATAAGCCCCTTGCGACACTCCAGTGTGCACGTAGGTATATGTGCCCCTCAGAAACCCTCTAAGCCCCCAGGAACCCCTACAGCCTGGACATAGGTATTTGCACTCCCACAACCCCCTAACCCCCCCCTCCCGGGACATCTACAATCTGGACGTAGATATCTGTGCCCCTCACGAAACCTCTAACCCCCCCTGGGAACGATACAGCCTGGACATACGTATCTGTGCCCACTCGAACCCCTAAAACCCACTGGTACCCCTACAGCCTGGACATCATAGGTGTCTTTGGCCCCCACAAATCCCCTAAGACTCCCAGGATGCCTCCAGCCTGGACGTAGGTATCTTTGCCCCCCACTAACCTCCTAAGCCCCCCTGGTAACCCTACAGCCTGGATGTAGGAATATGTGCCCCCCACGAACCCTCTAAGCCCCCATGGGACCCTAGAGCATGGAGATTGGTATCTGTGTCCCCCCCAAACTCTCTAAGCCCCCCAGGGACCGCTATGGCCTGGACATAGGTATCTGTGCACCCCAAGGCCCCTAAGATCCCCCGGACCTCTGCAGCCTGGCTGTAGGTGTGACGGTGCTGCCCGTGGGAGCCAGCTCAGCTCACTCAATCAGAGTGAATTGCAAACAAAACAGGGCAGACAAATCCCAAACGCTGCTGGTTATTTCAATACTTAGATTTACCAAGCCAGCACAAAACAGCTTCTGTAGTACCTCACTGGTTACTTAGAAGTTTAAACCACGCAGTTCCCTTAAAGTACCCAGCCTCAGGCCTCCGTCCAGACACACCTGTTAGATATGATGATGATTCCTGAAAATCTTACTTCATCATATAAAAGAAAAGATTCTTCCGATCCCAAAGGATCAGCCACATAACCAGGTTCAATTATAACTTAGATTTTACCTAAAATACATGCTATAGCCAATTCTTATTAACTAAGCTAAAATTTATTAGAAAAGAAAAGAGAGAGAGTGAGTGTTGGTTAAAAGATTAATAGACATATAGACTTGAATTCAATTTTTGAGGTTCAGATACAAAGTAGAGATGAGCTTGTAGTTGCCAAAAGTCCTTTTAGAAATAGTCCATAGGTTATAATCCAATGTCCATATTCAGGGTGGCTCCAGTCAATGACTGGGGATCTCAATCCTTGTGGCTTAAGGTTTCCCCCTCTTGAAACCCAAGCAGATCTGAGATGAAGAAGGATCGTGTCCCAGGTTCTTAAACATTTCCAGCAGCCTTTCAGCCTGAGAAAACAATAGGCTTAACTCTTCTTCCAAACATCCTGGCAATTAGTACATCCATCAAACAGTTCAGATACAGATTACCACAACCTTCAAAGAGACACAGACAATAATACTATTTCACTCAAGTATCATCATAAATGTTAATATTCCTTTTTTTGCTCTTTGAATTAAAACTATAGCAATAGACAAGACTTGTTTGCTGACATCACAAGACCTGAGCAAACACCTCCCCTTCTACCTCTAACACTGCAGACTTGCATTTCAAAGCTCTGTTCATTTACATATCTTGTTAACCAGTTTTTAAGGTTCACCCACGGGTCAGGTCAGTCGGTGAGGTGAGTTAATTAACTCTTTCTGGCCCTGTCACCTTTCAATGAGATATTAGATTATACTTATGTCAGGGACTCTAACCCAGACGGCAAAGTTCGTTGTCTGACCGCGAGAGAGACAGGCAACACCAGCAAGGTCCGATCAAAAGCTCTTTATTGACAAGTGCACGCATCAATAGAGAGCAGCTCGTCTCCAGAGAGAACCAGCCTGCTCTTTACATCTTAGTATAAGCCTATGTAGACAGTTCCGTCGCGTCATAAATTATTCACTGGAGCAACCCACCCCCTTCTTCTAACAACTAGAAACTAGACACCTTTAGTATACATGCATGCCTAAAGTTAGAAATGTAGGGGAGTTAAAAACAAACAAAGAACAAAACCAGGAGCAAAGAGGCTGGGAAACTAGGACTCTTATCAGTTCTTCGAAGGAGCTGCCCGAACACAGCACATCTGGTACTATGCCAGGAATGCAGCTTCTCTCTTATCTCACTTTTTCCCAGCGCTTGTGAGACATGCTGCTGCTTCTCAGTGTTTTCCACTCAGGGATTACCCACAAACCTCTGTTAGCCTGACTTTGGTCAGGTTGGCATACCTGGTTTTGTCTGCTATATCTTTATTCAGGCCTAACAATCCCCCCTTTGTCCCTAGAGGACCATAATGGGACTCTTGGGACACATATCCATTTAACAATTGTACGGGGGAGGCTAGTAAACCATGACCCAAGGTCTGAGTGGAGGTCCTTAAAACTAAAAGTGTGATCAAGAGATATAGCATGGAAAACAACAGCAACATTCTTAATAGCTTGTAAATCTTTGTCAATTAAGCCAGAGTGATTAACAGCAAAGCAACATTTTTCCCCAATGCGAGCACAAGCCCCTCTCTAATTCAGCATTCATGGCATTTAGCACACGTCTATTTTGCAAAGTTACTTCTGCTACTTCATCAGTCTTTCGTTGCAACTTTTGGAAAGCGTCTATTAATGCATTAGCTGTTTTTTTCAAGCTCTGCAGAAATATTTACAACTGCTCTCTTGAGCTTAGCCACCCACAATCCAGGAATGAGTGCACGGACAAAAGAGTGGAATCCTGTTTGTCTGACAACTAAGGGATTGGGGCACTGACTATAAATCAGTTAGGTATACCAAGTGGTCTAATTTCCCAGATGTTTCGGTGAATAATCCAGTCCCATGTGCATCCTCCCCATGGACCGTCAGGATTCGGTATGTGGAAGCCCACACCCCCCAGTCCAAATGCTTGGAAGGAGCACTGTAAATGTTTACACTTCCACCCAGAAAGTCTTTAGTATATCTCCATGACCACAGATCAGATGGTACTCCTGATGTGTCTGTAAGGGCAGTGGGCCAAGTCTGGTACTCAAGATCACTCCAAATGGCCATCAGCTGGTCATTCAGGAAATTCTGAATCTCCAAACATACTAGATCCCACTGCAATGCCTTCCCAGCCTCAGTGATATTTAATACCATCTTTCCTTGGTGTAGTACTATATTACATTTGTTATTTAACTATTTTCAGGTACTTTTAAAAGGCATTGACATTAATAGCATAGGAGGGGGTTACATTATTAGTCACTGGAATGGTTTCAATACAGGTAAAATTTCCAGTGGCAGAACAAACTCTTCGGGTACTTGTTATTTAAAATCCAATTAGAGAGAGCAATACATGCTGAAGAATTTATCCACAACACAGGGCACAGCCTGTAGAATAAACCCCAAAATCCAATCAATACCACATTCCCAAGCATGGGTCCCACAAATTTTTTCTGCCAGTGTACAATTCTTTGTTTCTTCACCGGGGTCAGTTCTTAATGTCCTTTCTAGTCAGGAATTCCTGGACTTTAGCAATTTCAGTGGAGTGAGTGTTCCTTCTTCTTTCCCAAAACAGTCTTGGTGCAGCATCATATAGGGGAGAGGTTACTAGCACATCACCCTGTAATGGTTTTGCTTTTTCTAGAAAAATTCAAAGGCACAGTAGATCTGTCAGTGGATAAGGGAGAGGCTACTAGCACTTCACCTTGTACTTTTTCCCTACTGTCCAGAAGGCACAGTGGAGCTAGAAGGTGAAATAGGCTAATCATCAGTAGGAGAATTCTCCCAATGTGGAGGGGTCTTTTTGCAGTGAGAATCTTGGGTCCAAGCAGTCAGTCTTTGGTACTTCACAGCGGTGTTGGTAGTCATCAGGACTTAAGGGCCTTTCCAGCATGGAGCCAAGGCAGTCTTTCGTTGGTGGACCTTTACATCAATCCCGTCTCCTGGTTCCAAGGAGTGGCAGGGCTGCTAGGGTCTTTGGGTAGCGCTTCCTTACCTGTGAGAAAAAAAACTTAACACATTTCATTAGTGCCTGGCAGTGTTTTTCAGATCTCATAGCTGCATGGGCAAATTCAAGCCCTCCTTTTCCTGGTTGTTAACCAAGTCTTAACTGTGAGCAGTGTCCTTGAATGGAGTCAGTGTCTTATCTATAGCCTGAGCTTGCTATTTTATTTTATTTTATTTTTTCAGTTAATTCATTCTGTTCTTTGTGCTTCTTCCCTTCTTGGCTTCTTTTAACCTGCAAAGGAAACTTTCACTTTTTACTTCATACACCTTTTTCCCAACAATGAACACCTACACATTGTCATTATACAGTACATTAGTCTTATTATTTAATATATGCCACACACACCCTTTTACTAAAATAACCTTATTACAGAGCTTTCGAGCAACAAGCCAGGACAAGCACACCCACTTTGAGGAGTTCACTCAATACAACCTCTAGTCCAATAGCCTTCCACCATCCCCAGCCCTCTGGCTAGAAATCTGAGGTAGCCAGAAAGATCCCATGTACAATATGGGGAGTGGGTTAACTTTTCATGTCCTTGCTTTCAAAGACTGTTGGTATGCAAATTTTAACAACAATTTTTGCAATTAACAATTTGACCAATAAAGTTTCTTTTCCTTACTTAAGGAAATGCATTAGACTTTAGTATATCACATTCTCCTGATTTATCTAAACACTTTGTATTCCAAGTTGAACAAAACAAGTATCTGCATTTTAATTTAACCTTTTTGTTTGATTTTAAACTAGATTATTTTATAAAAATATTAAACACAAAAATTCCGGCCACAAGACAAACACCACAAGACAGAACATAGAACACAAAACATAATTTCTATTGTGCCAGTAAATGCATGGTACGTTGAATGCTGTTTAGCTGGCATCAGTTTTCTCTGATTATCTGAAAGACAAAAAAACAGAGGTCTACCCCTTCTGGGCAGACAATCATTGCTTAAAATAGACAAATACCCTTGTTGATTTCAGGAAAAACAGAGGAATTATCCCATATTTTATGTGTTTCATAGGCAGCCCAGGTTTCAGTGGCTCCTACCTTATCAGTTAGATAATTTGCATGAATACAGATGCTTTCTGGCTTGCTTTTTACTTTTAACTCTTGCTTTCAAACACTGAAAGAAAACATCACTACTTATAGTGCCCTTACAGCCTAATAAAATTTCAATTACATAGCACTATATACATTCTTCAGCTAATTTAACTAAATTCTAAATGATTGCAATTAACAATTTCTTTGCCTCAATTTATTTACAAACATTTCAAAGACACCAAGAACTTTCCTCTTTAGCATTTTTACAAAGTTCAACTGCTGTTTCCTCCAGCAACTACAGAGTTAACTTCTCACTCTCCCTTAAATCACTTGCTTGTCTCCCAACAGCCACTTTTATCAACTCAAATCACCATTCCAAGTAAGTTCTGGGTATTTGAAATCCCCATGCTTACACTTACTTACTCCTTCCTTCCACTACACCCTTAAAGTTTTCCAACCTGTTTTCCAATCTCTCTGTCTGTTGCCTGCCCGCCTGGGCCCGATCCTGCTTTTCTCACTGAACCGTCCCTTCCATAGGCACCAACTTCTTCCACTACCAGTTTAGCTAGGAGGGTGGGCTTCTCAACTAGCCCCCCACCCCTCCTGGTCTCTTCCCTTAAACATTCTTACTCACAAGACTACCCGAGTCCTCCTTCATGAGGCTTGCCACCTAGACGAAGACACATGGCCCATTGGGCAAAGGCCATTTACTTAACATATAATTTGAAGGACTACTCTTAGAGGGTTTACCCAGAGACTCATTCATCTGTTTGACACTTAAACAGAAAAGAGAATTACACAGAGAGCAGAGGGAATTACAGTCTAAGCCAGACTTTCCCACTTCTATACACTGACCGCTACAGGGGACAGGACAGAAGGATCTCAATTTAACCTCAGAGCTGTCTCGCACACATGGCTTCCACTCCGAGGAATTACGAACAAGAGGTTCAGTTCCACCCACACTCCTAACACCCAAATGAACAGAGAAAAAAAAACAACAACAGTAACTGGTTAAATAGAACAGAACCAGAACCAAATAGTGTTTCCTTATCCTATTAGGACTCACTTTTACTCATGCAGTTCTCAGCATATAACACCAACAGTACCAAGCAAAGCAAACACAAAATAACAAGGGTAAAACAAATAGATGGTGTAAATTCTGCAGGGCTCCCCCCTTCTTAATTGCTCACCAAACTGTGACAAATTTCTGTTACCAATCTATCCCTCATGTCAGATGATCAGGCTGACACTACAGGATCGTTGGGGGAAGATAAAGAAAACACACCATATAACTGAATTTTAAAGCTTCATTAATAAAATAATAAAACAACAACGGAGAGTGTTGGGAACGCTCTCACATCACTCAGGAAAATATTAATGCCCCAAGCCCGAAGCTCCTTTCATACTTACACATGTACGTCCAGACTGGCCACTTCTGTGTATAATGTTCAGAGGAGGGGGAGAGGTGGAAGGGAGATTATCCTGTATACAGCTTGTCCAGAATTTCCAACATGCTTCTGCTCTTGGGAGGGCTGTTCTTTTACACCCTGGAATCTCCTGCGGCGTCTCTTTCAGAGATTCCAGTCCAGGTCGGCTGCCTGTGGCTTCTTTGGTGTCACCAAGCCACACCGACTCCAGGGTCACAAAGGCACACTGTTGGATCTTACTGGACAGTTAAGCTTTGCAAATGTAATTTCAGTTCTGTAACTTGTATTTCCTTTGCTTCGCCTCTGTCTATATTTTTTCCTTCACAGCCAGCTGGGGCCGAAAGCAGCCCCTCCCTGCACCAAGCACAGTCCGCGCCGATTCCTGACCCTGAACGCAGAGCACCCCCCTCCTTCCATCCCGGGGCCAAGATGATTTTTAAATTAACCCGTTCCTTATGTCTTTTTCTTTCTTTTTCTCTTTCCCATTAAACATTCTAGTAGCAATGCTAACTACTTCAGACAAACTTTTCCCTTGCGTACCATCTGGATGCTTTCTAAATCTTTTTGCAATATCCTTTGCACATTGTGACATGAAAACCATTTTAACCATCTCCTTTCCATGATCAGTTTCAGGATTTAAATTCCCATGCTTTTTAACTTCACAAATCAGTCGAGCACAAAAGTCAGAGAGGTGCTTATCTGGATGCTGAACACAAGCACTCACCTTGCTCCAATTTGGAGTAGCCTCCCCTGCATCTCTAATACCATTCAAAACAGCTTTTAAAAATCCATCCAACTTTGTCTTTTGAGCTGGATTATTGGGATTCCAGTTAGGGTCAGTAATTAGCCAAGGTGCATTCAAATGAGCTGCAGATTTTTCTTTTACTTTTTGTCTTTCATCTTCTGTCATGAGAGTATCTAATAACTGATTTACATTTGCCCAAGTGGGCACATGAGTGAAAAAGATTGTGCAGAACATTCTTTCCACTGCCTCAGGATTGTCTCATAAGTGAGGCATAGTGCACTGCCAGTTAAACAAATTTGAAGTTGCAAACAGGGTATGGGTAAAACCATCTCATGTTCCCCAGCAACCAGTAGAACCAGATAAGTTCTCAATGAGGCTTGTAATATCAGAGGTGTCTCAGAAACATTCTCTCTCATGGAGTTAAGTAACCTAGTGGGGGTCCACAAGGGCAAGGACAAGGGCTGCTGTAATATTGGGGGTGTTTGAAAAGCAGTCCCTGACCAAGTTTGCAAAAGGCTGGCTGGAGGCTGCACAGAGGGGGTGAGGCTGCCTGATTCCTCTGAAGATGAGGGAACATCACTCTGAGCTCCCCCTTGATTCTCCTCTGTCCCTGAACTGTCCCTAACCTGCTTTTGAATCCTTGCACTCCATCAGACGGGGAAGAACAGGAACAAAATTGTCCTCCTCCCGGTGCGGCTCTGGTGCATATGGTGGGTGATTTTTTTACAAGAGCTCTCCATACAAACAGCTTCAAAAGCTACCCATCCCTCCATGGGTTTATAATTATACCATACAAACAAGTAATCCATTTGTCTCGGCCTAAGATCAACCAAAATATCCCTTAAGGAGTTCCTCCTATCTGTGGAAAAGGTTTCACCCACCGGCCAGTCTCTAGTTGGGGACAAATGAAAGGTAAATGATGGCCATTGGATCCAACACAGATTTCTCATCTTAAATTTAACTAGATCAGCTGTCTCAGAAATCTCTTTCCAATCTCTAAGTATCAGAGACAACGGGGCATCCCCCGGGCACTTACTGCCAACTTGTCTCATTTTAATGAAGGGACTCTAACCCCTCTTCATGAAGGGACTCTAACCCCTCCTCCCCGGGTCGAGGTAAAGGGACTCTAACCCCCACCTCCCCGCGTCGAGCGCTCGCTTACCTCTCCAGGGACTTGAACACCTGGACTGAGACTCAAACCCAGGCTGGGACTCTAACCCAGACAACTTGGATCCTGTGCAAACCTGGACTGGGACTCTAACCCAGACCTGGACTGGGACTCTAACCCAGACCTAAGTAGTCAGGGACTCTAACCCCGACAACCTGGACCCTACTCAATGGGTAGGTGGACGTTGCTGGATTTCCAAGAGTTTCAGCTGGTTCACAGAACACGCCTTATCGCCAACGCAGAGATCAGATCACCAGGCAAGTCTCCTCTAAACTGGAGGATGCGCGCTGCGTTGCCTCAGGGTCCGATCCCCCGCCGGAGAGTCAGACGGGTCCCGGCGGAGTCGCCAAGGATGTCAGGGACTCTAACCCAGACGGCAAAGTTCGTTGTCTGACCGCGAGAGAGACAGGCAACACCAGCAAGGTCCGATCAAAAGCTCTTTATTGACAAGTGCATGCATCAATAGAGAGCAGCTCGTCTCCAGAGAGAACCAGCCTGCTCTCTACATCTTAGTAGAAGCCTATATAGACAGTTCCGTAGCGTCATAAATTATTCACTGGAGCAACCCACCCCCTTCTTCTAACAACTAGAAACTAGACACCTTTAGTATACATGCATGCCTAAAGTTAGAAATGTAGGGGAGTTAAAAACAAACAAAGAACAAAACCAGGGAGCGAAAACAAGGAGGCTGGGAAACTAGGACTCTTATCAGTTCTTCGAAGGAGCTGCCCGAACACAGCACATCTGGTACTATGCCAGGAATGCAGCTTCTCTCTTATCTCACTTTTTCCCAGCGCTTGTGAGACATGCTGCTGCTTCTCAGTGTTTTCCACTCAGGGATTACCCACAAACCTCTGTTAGCCTGACTTTGGTCAGGTTGGCATACCTGGTTTTGTCTGCTATATCTTTATTCAGGCCTAACAATTATAATGTCACAGTCTCGGTGAATTGACTGCTGCAGCTCCCCGTAGACTCTGCCTGCGCCTCTCACCGAGCTGGAGTACAGCAGGCGAGGGGAGAGCACTCAATGTATTGCATCTACACTAGACGCGATATATCAACCCCCGCTGGATCGATCGCTGCCCACCGATTCGGCAGGTGGTATAGACATACCCCGAGTATCTGGTGATCGGAGCTGGACCCCCGAGGGGGACACATTGAAGGAACTCAGGGGTTAAGGTGCCTCTATTGTCAACTGTCAGGGCTGCTGTGGCTCAGAGGAGGGTGCTTGACTGCCTGGCAGGCTTAGGCGCCGCAAGCCTTGGAGGTGGGAGAAGTGAAGCGGCCACGGCGTGCTCGGGGTGCTCGTGCTCGGAGCAGGGGTGAGCTCGGGCGACGGGGGTGCCGCAGGGCAGAGCAGGAGAGTTGCCACAAGAGGGGAGCCTCAGGGTGGAGGGGGGAGCTGCCACGGGTGGGGCGCCTCAGGGCAGGGGTGCGGGGGGGGGAGGGTGCAAGGTGGAAGTTTCGCCTAGGGCATGAAACTTCCTTGCACCGGCCCTGCCCGCAGCCAGCCCTGCACCCCCTGCCCTGCCCTGCCGGCAGTCAGCCTCTGTCTCCAGCCAGCCCTGCACCTTCTGCTTTGCCTGCACCAGCCGCATCCTCCCTGCCCTGTCTCCAGCCAACCCCTGATGCACCCCCCTGCCTGAAGCCAGCCAGCCACGCAGCCCTTGCCCTGCCTGAAGCCAGACCCTACCTCCAGCCAACCCCACATCCACTGGTGCCCTGCACTTCCCAGGGCAGTAACCCTGCACATCTGCTTCAATGAGGGGGGCAGGGAGCAGCTGGGACCCACACATGTGCACACCCTAGGGTGACCAGACAGCAAGTGTGAAAAATCGGGACGGCGTGGGGGGTAATAGGATCCTAGATAAGACCCCAAAATTCGGACTGTCCCTATAAAATTGGGACATCTGGTCACCACAGCACACCCCCAGGACTCCTGAGTTCCATTGCTGGGTTTCCTATTGGTTCCTCTGCTGGTTGTTTTCCTTTTTCTGGGGACTTTGGGCAAGTTGCTCCCCACTCTCGGGCTCTGTCCCCAGCAGTCAAATGGGGATTTCATACCTTCCCGCTATTGGAAAGTGCTGGGAGAATCCCCCAGCAAAAGCTGCTCTGACAGTGCTAAGCAGCATCTGACCATTCAAGGTCGGAGCTCACTGCCCAGGAGGAGTGCTTGGCTCTGGGGTTTTACTTCAGCCCAGTGTAGAGAGAGAGCCCTAACCATGGAGTTTGGCTCAAGAAGACCAAGTCTCCAATTTGTTAAAGGTGTTTTGAATTTCAATCCTGTGATCCAAAGTGCTTGGTGTCAGTTGTAAACTTTAGGAGCATGCTCTCCACTCCATTTTCCAAATCATTCATGAAAATATAGAATAGTACCTGACACCGGACTGATCCCTGCCAGACCCACTAGGTTCACCCTCCCCGTTGGGCAGCTAAACATGGAGAAGGGCTCCTGGAGTCTTGGCTTTCAACCAGCTCTGCACCCACATTACACTGATTGCAGCTGGACTACATTTCCCTCGTTTGCTTCTGAGAATGTCCTATGGGACTGTGTCGAAAGCCTTAGTAACACCAAGCTAGATCCCATCTATTGTTTACTCACCTCTACCAGGCCCAGAACCCTGCCAAAGAAGGAAAGAGGATTGGTTTGGAATGATTTGTTCTTGACAATTCCACGCTCACTAGTCATAAGAACCAAATCATCCTGTAGGTGCTGCTGACAAACTGAGTGTTTAAGAATGTATTGCAGGATCTCTCCAGCTATGGCAGTCAGGCTAGCTAGTCTGTAAGTCCCAGAGGTCTTTTTGTTCCCCTTTGAAAGATAGGTCCTGTCTTGTTCATGGATGGGAAGATGTTCTTTTTCAGGGGTCTCAGACGAGAACTGGGGCACAACACCTGGTTTGTTAAGGCCACAAAAACGGAGGCAGGAACCTCTTCTCTGCTGCTGGCAAAGAACCACAGGTACCTAAAAGATAGGGACTCACATCTTTGAATGGGCTTTAAAAAGGCAGTGGTTAATAAGTTTGGCCCCGACCATTTCTTGTTTCCACAGACTAGACATTTTAGCAAACTTTAGAATTCCTTGGTGCTAAACACTGTGAAACTCCCCTTTCTCCTTCACAGAGGGCTTTAATACCCCTTATCTCACTTGGGCTCTAAACTGCCCATAGTTCGAGAACTGTTCCTGTTCCGATTGGACAGATGGGAGAAGGGAAGTGACCTACCCAAGGCCTACACAACAAGGCGATGGCAGAGCCAGAAAGAGAAGCAACCAGTTCTGACTCCTGTTCTAACAGATGAAAACACCCCAGAGCCCAGGAATCGAGATGGTGGGAAAATTTCATTCAAACCGTTTCTGTCCGAAAATCCCATTTAGACTAAACCAGTTTGTTTCTCAAAATCATAACAAGTGGGATGAAAGATCTTTGCAAAAATATTTTGTTGCAAAACAAAAGCATCTCCTCTTTGTCAGAGTGTGTTAAATTGTCTCCTCGCACACAAAGAGGAGACACTTACATCTCAACCATTAGATAAGATGCTTCAATCTGAGCTAAGTCGTTGCTACTATTAACAATTTCAAAATAAAAAAATACAAATAAAATAGACGATTTCAGCTAATCTATTATGTCATAATCTGGGAAACTTCATATTATGCACTACTTCTAGTGACACTCCCAAATGGATCCGCATCCTTCACCCACCGTGAGGTAGGTAAGAGCGGATCATTATTATCCCTACTTGAAAGAGGGAGAAGCTCAGGCTGAGAAAGGAGAATTGACTTGTCTTAGGTCACACAGCCCGTCAGAGGCAGTGTTGGGAATAGGACCGAAGAGCCCTGATTTTCAAACAAACCATCGGATCTTGAATTTCAGACATTGAATGACCTGAATACTGTGCTCTCAGATGAGCCCCAGACCAACAACAGTGACAGTAATTATTCAGCAAGTATTTGAGGAGAACTGCAATATTAGAGGGAATCATCAACTGCTCAGAGACAATTAATGCAGAGAAGCAGCAAAATTAATCAAAGATAGAACTGGTTCTGACTTATTTACTTGATCTTAAAAGAGAACAACAAGGACCTGAGTCTCCTCCCTGTCAATATCCCCCTGCTCAACCAATCAGGGTAGAGACGGAGGACGGGAGGCTGAGGGTTCTCACCAGAGAGCCCAAAGGATGGCCCAGGTCACCGGTGGGGATCACTGCCCGAGCACTATTTCAGTCCCACATTTTTGGGTGGACCTTCCATAGTGGGAGCTGCAGAGGACTTCCCTGCAACACACACACACACACCTCCGTCCTGTTGTTGGGAAGGGAACAGGAGAAAGGACAAAAGAAGCAAGAGAAGAAGAGGAGGGAGGGATGGAGGAAGAGGTGAAACAAAAAGGACAAACCCTAATGTCCCCAGCGATTCTAAGGGACAAAATCCCAGGTGCGCACTAAAATTCTGCCTCAAGCTCGTGTTTTCCATGCCTAGAATTCACTTGTCACCAGATAGATCAGACTGAACAGGTTTCAAACCTCCAGGAGGCTCTTACCTTCTAAACAGGGACGGCTGTTTTCTAGTAAAATCACTACAAGGGAAGGAGGAAACTCGAAAGAGGTTCCTCCTGGCGCTCACGTCCATGACCCCAAATAATCTCTCAGTCCTCAAAGAGAGACCTGGAGAAGGAAACGTGCTGAAGCAAAGCCACAGAGGTCTCTGAGGTTTCCCTGGCCCCTCGCCCCTGTCCTGCCTGGCTGATGTCAGCATCTCTCTGTGAGGTCACCACCTCCCCATCACCTTTGACCAATAGTCTGATGTCCTGCAAAAGGCCTTTGTGATGTCACTGCCACACCCCTCCCTTGCTGGGCTAATGTCCTGCCCCTGGCCAGGCACTTTGGAGGTTTGAGCTACTCCCTGTGGATCACCCCACTCAAGGAGCGTTCGTTCTAGGCAGCAAGCCGGCTAGACAGGAAAACATCAGACGCTGCTCCCAATGCTACACTCAGTTTTTCAGAAATTAGTCGACTTCATGGTCAGAAGACACCATTAGAGCATCTAACCTGCATATCACAGGCCTCCTGTATGACATAACAGCTACTTTGGGGGCAAACACATTCCAGAAAGGCATCTAGTCTTCATTAAATGACATCAGGAGATGGTGAATCCACCACTTTCCTTGGTAGCTTGCTCCTGTGGTGAATCATCCTCGCTGTTGACTATTGTGCCTCAGTTGTAATATGAATTTGTCTCTTTTCACTTTCCAGCCATTGGGTCTTGTTATGCCTTTCTCTGCTCCATTCAAGAGCCCGTAAATACCCAATCTTTTCTCTCCATTAAGGCCCTTCAACATTTCAATGAAATCACCTTTCAATCTTCTTTTGATAAGCTAAACAGGTTGAGCTCTTTCAATAGCTCACTGGAAGGCATTTTTCTCCAGCCCTCAGAACATTTGGTGGCTCTTTGCTGCCCTAGCTCCAATTTCACAACATCTTTTTCAAATGAGGATACCAGAACTGGAGGCAGTATAAAGGTTGTATAAAGGTAAAATTAAATAGGTTGCAGAGGAGTTTTTTTTAATTTCGGCTTTTGTTGCTAAAAATTTTGTCTCTCTGCGGTGAGAAAAAACACTCCCCGAATGCCAAAATTTGAGCCATGAAAAGCGGCAGTGTGAACAGCGCATCATAGGTGGAGCTGTGCTCCCGGTGACAAAGCTCCTGCCCCTCATTGGAGGTAGTTTGGCTTTGTTGCCGGGGAAGCTCTCTCTCAGCGATAAGGACGGCCACACAGCGCACCTTACAATGGCACGGTTAGAGTGGCACAGCTGCACCGTGGTAAGGTGCGCGGTGTAGACACAGCCTCAGAGCTGGGGAAAGCCGACAGGCGCTGAGGAGCACAGGGTTCAGACAGAGACATCCGTTAGGAGAGGAACTATTCACAGGGATTCTCTATAGCCTAGTAAGGTGGAGAGGATGGAAGATGATAATGTACAGGTAGGTTCTGATGAGAAACAGTGAAATGAAAGAGTCTCCCTCAATTACATCATGTAATAGCAGACAGCTAAAATGGGACACATTTTAGAAGTGCTTAAATACAAACGCTAAACGTCTAAGTACTAAGACTGGTGAATTTGAGTGCCTGGTATTGAGTGACGATATTGATAGAATAGGCATCACAGAAACCCTTGCACCCCCTCCTGCACCCACATGGGGAGACTGACCTGTGAGCATGGAGCAGCTGGCATTGCTGCCCCCCACTCCTCCCTGGAACGCTGCTCATCTGGGCACCCCTAGGGGCTGTGGGATGTGGGGGCAAGAAGTGAGATCATCCGAGCTCCCTGCATCCAGGTCACTTTCCTCAGCCGGGCTGCATAGCGGGAGGGCAGAGAGCAGCAGCTTCTGATGCTCCCCTCACAGCACAGCCCAAGTGGGAAAAGTGACCAGGACGCATGGAGCACATAGGGTGGCTCCTTACTCCCCTCAAACCTCTATGGACCCATGGAGGAGCATTGGGGCAGGGGAGAGCAGTGAGCACCTTTGCACTGCCACATGGTGCCCTTTGACCCCTGGAGCCCTGGGCGGCTATCGGGGGGCACCACCCCTAAGGCCGGCCAGGCTCCCCAGAACGAGCAGCAGAAAACACAGAGACTGGCCACACACTGAGCAGTGGTAGCCTAGGCGGCTCGTAATGGAGGCTCAGGGGGGAGGGGCGTCATAACATTTTTTCCCAGATTTGGACCTTAGCGTCCAAAATATGGGTGTTAGCATGAAAACCTCCAAGCTTAGTTACCAGCTTGGACCTGGTAAAGCTGCCACCAGCCAGGGATTTATACAGTGCCTGGCTCGCTGTGGTCTCCCCAAAACCTTCCCCGGGGGACCCCCAGACTCAGATGCCTTGAGTCTCACAACAAAGGGGAATAAACCATTTCCCTTCCCCCTCCTCCCCTCCAGGTGTTCCCTCCCTGGGTTCCTGGAGAGATATACAGAAGCAAGCTCCGTGAATCTAAACAGAGGGACTCCCCCCTCCCTGTTTCCAGTCCTGGAAATAGAAGTACCAAGATAGCTAATCTCTCTTCCCCCTTACCCAGAGGGTATGCAAAGTCAGGCTAGTAAATCTAACACAACGAGATTTTCCCCCTGACTTCTTCCTCCCACCAATTCCCTGGTGAGCTGCAGACTCAATTCCCTGGAGTCCCCACTAAAGAAAAAATCCAACAGGTCTTAAAAAGAAAGCTTTATATAAAAAGAAAGAAAAGGACATAAAAATGGTCTCTCTGTATTAAGGTGACAAATACAGGGTTATTTGCTTAAAAGAAAAAAATGAATAAACAGCATTATCCAAAAAGAATACAATTTAAACATTCCAGCAACTACACACATGTAAATACAAAAAAAACCAATATAAACTTATTGTCTTATTATCTTTGTACTTACAACTTGGAAACAGAAGATTAGAAAGGCAGGAGATAGAAAAATCACTCTCATAGCCGAGACGCCACAGACACAAGACAAAGAACAAAGAACTCACACACAAACTTCCCTCCACCCAGATTTGAAAAAGTCTTGTTTCCTGATTGGTCCTCTGGTCAGGTGTTTTAGGTTACTGGTGTTACCCCTTTATAGGTAAAAGAACATTAACCCTTAGCTATCTGTTTATGACAAGGGGGCTCAGCCTCCCCAAACCTTGCACTGCCAAGGGGACAGTGGGGCCCATGATCAGGGGCCCTGGCCAAGTTAGGTCCCCCTGGAGAAGTCTCCCCTATGTCAGCCCCAGGGCTGGAGGAGCTCCCACTCCCTGCTACAGCCCGGGGGCTGCAGCAGGGGCACAGAGCTTCTCTGGTCTCAGGGCCACAGCGAGGCAGGGGTAAAGGAGTGATAGGGTGGGGCTGGTGGGGGAAGGGGTGGAACAGAAGTGACAGTGGATGGGGCCATGGGTGGAAGGGGGTAGAGCCACAGACAGAAGGTAGGGGCATGGTTCTGGTGCTGGGGCCCCCACACTTGTTCTCCCTTTCCCGGGGGTTTGGCATCACTAGCCCCGGCTTAGCGAGTAGGGTTCAGTGGTCCCCATAATGTGGGGTGCGACTCCTAGGGGGACACAGAGGAACATTCATGGGGGCACCTCAGGACCTGAGCCAGCCCACATAGAGGGCAGGGAGGGAGCACCACTCTGCCACAGCTCTTCCCCAACCCCACCCTCAGCCTGAGACTCTGGCTCCCAGCCCGGCGTCGACCCCTTTACCCCTGTCCGCACCCCTCACCCCAGCAAGCAACAGCCCCACTCCTCCCAGCCCCGGTTCTTGACCGTGGCTTCCGAGGGGCCACAGCCATGGCTAAGAGGGCACAATGTGAAATGTTTGGGGACCACTGGTTTAGGGTGACGTCCTCAATCACTTCTCTGCAGTCCAATAAAAGCTATTCCTCACTCACCTACCCCTCCATCAGGACGGACTAGGTATGTTCTGCTGCCCTTCACTCATACAGGAAGGAGAATAACATTTCATTCCACTCAATCCTAAAGTCATTTGTAACCCAAGACCATCCCAAACTGGTCATTTTGGGGAAGCGGCCCCATCATGCTGCATAGCTAGGCAGAGTAGGTGTGTCTATGCAAACACGGTCTGTTCCGGAAGTCTTTCCCCAGCTCCTCACTAGGTGAGAGAGGGGAGCTCATTCAGACCCTGCTTTCGCTTAGTATTTAAAAACTCCTTAGTGTCCTCTATCTCTGCCGGCCTTAGATTTCTCCTCCTGTCCGTTTTTTGACAGCTCAGATGAGGTGACCGAGTGGTTAAGGTGATGGACTGCTACCCCATTATGCTCTGCCTGCAGGGGTTCAAATCCCATTCTCATCAGAGGCATTTAGTCTTCACCCTCCTTTATAGACAACCATCTCCCCCTTTGGTACAATAACAGATCAAACAATGTTGCTTGTGTTACCCAAAATTGGGTCAGTTAGTAAGCTTAGAGAGGACTAATAATGCCCCTCCCCCCCAGAGTTTGGCAGAAAGCAGCACATTTATTAGCTTGATAGCTAAGCTCAAAAGAAGGGATGGGGGAGGGTGTCACACTCATACTCACGCTCCCAGGACAGGCCTGGCAGTGGAGATGTCAGGATCCTTTAAGGTAAGTGTCCCACAGCGCAGCGATGGACGGTGCGATGAAGATCAGTCTCCCTGAGGTGCAATAGAATGTAACACAGCGAACCACTGGCCAGATGGGCCGGGTGAAGGGCATTCTCTGGAGGTACAAAGGAGAGTGGGAAAGCCACTTCACAGGCATTCAAAGCGGGAAAGGACACAAGCTGGGGGAGTTTAACAGACCTTTTGAGCATACAGGTTATACAGAGCATACAGATCACTGCTGCTCCTACAACATGATAAGTTCTCAAGCAGCATGTTTCTTACTTTGCCCATCTGTCAATTTTGATGATTATTGATGGAAATATTTTGCCATTGGGTTGTGTGTTTACACAGAAATTGACATTTACCAACAAATACACAATCCTTCCAAGCCTGCCTAGTCTGCAGTTGATGGGTTTAGAGGGACACATTCACTCTTCCAGGTCCCCATTCCAGGCCTGTGCTCTCCAGGTTGTCAACTTCCCGCACTGCTGGGATCCTTCCCTCATCTCCCCCCAAACCACTGCCCCACTCCCACTTCTGGGGTCCCCTCCCTACACTGTCTAACTCCACTGCTGGCAGGATCCCTTCCTGTTCCTTTCATTTCCTGCCTCCACTCTGGGCAAAAGCTCTGCACTCTTCCCACACCAGAAGTTGAACCCAGGCCACCTGGGTGAAAACCAGGAATCCTGACCACTAGCCCATATGGGACTATTGTTGCATCTGACGAAGTGGGTATTCACCCACGACAGCTCATGCTCCAATACGTCTGTTAGTCTAGAAGGTGCCACCGGATTCTTGGCTGCTATTATTACTACAACTCAGGCCTTGGCTACACTGGAGAGTTACAGTGCAGGTGGTGGCTTTACAGCGCTGTAACTTACTCCCCGTCCACAGTGGCAAGGCACATACAGCGCTGTATCTCCCTGGCTACAGTGCTGCATGTGCTCCACCTCGACGAGAGGAATAAAGAGAACAGAGCTGGTGATGCAGCGCTGGGGTGCCAGTGTAAACAGTGATTAATCTTACTACGCTGTCACTGACCTCCGGAACCTTCCCATAATGCTTTTAAGTAGAGATAACGCTCTTTGTTTTGGTGTGATGCCTCTATTTGCTTTGTTGTGAGCTGAAGGCTCCCGGAGCTGCTTATCTAAAAACCAAACACAGTTACTGTTTGCAGTGAATGAGCAGAGGCAGGGGGATCCCTTTGGAACACCCACAGCTGGTGTTTGCTTGAGGAGAGAAGCAGCCGGGTGGGCACGGGGGGGGGTCTGTTTTGGATCAGCGGCTTATCTGGGGGGTGCAGGGGGTGCAGCAGGGGCTGGCTGGGGATGGGCTGGCTGCAGGCAGGGCAGGGGGTGCAGGTACAGGGGGTACAGCCCATCCTCTATGGTGAGTGCCTCCTTCTCCTCCTCCTCCTCCCCCCTCTCCCTCTAGGGTAGCAGCAGCAGCCTGGGGCTTGGGGGCTATTTCAAGGGCCCGGGGCGCCCCTGCTTCCACTGCCCCAGCTCTGTAAATAGCCGCGGGAACCCTGGGGAAGCGGCGGGGCTCCAGTGGCTATTTAAAGGGCCAGGGAGGTAGAAGCAATGGGAGTCCTGGACTTTTTAAATAGCCCCCAGAGCCCCGCAGCCATACCCCAGGGCTCCAGCAGCAGGGCTCTAGTGGCAATTTAAAGGGCCTGGGCTTCCAGCCCCTGCTGGGAGCCCCAGGCCTTTTAAATTGCCCCCTGGGGAAACTGGGCCACCCTGGTACAGCGCACTGGCTTTTGCTGGTACTGGGGCTTGGGTGCGGGGTCCTCTTAGGAGCGAGGCCGATTCAAGGGAATTGGTTAAATTGGCCTAAAGCCGGCCCTGGTGGCTGGGATTTAAAGAGCTCTGAGCTCCCCGCCCGCCTGCCCAGAGCCCTATAAATCCTGGCCGCGGCTGAGATTTAAAGAGCTCTGGGCTCCCTGCGGCTGCCGGCAGCTCAGAACCTTTTGAATCCCGGCCGCGGCTGAACTTTAAAGGGGTTTGGATTCCCCGCGGCTACGGGCAGCCCAGAGCCCTTTGATTCCCGGCTGCGGGACGCACAGTGAGACTTCACGGGCCGCACGTTGCCCGTGGGCCGTATGTTGTGCAGGCCTGGCATGGAGGGGCAAAATAGGTAAGAAATTTCCGTGGCCTGTCACTAGCAAATAGTAGCCACCATGGATCCTGCCAGAGGTGGCTACATCTTAGCACTGTGGGAAGCAACCCTTCACAGAGACCATTTGTCTTGTGGTTTGGGATACTTCTCAAGACATGCTGCACTCAGAGTGAGCCCCTCATCCTGTGCCAGCTGGAGAAAAGAAAAGGGGCCAGCCAACTCTCCCACTACCAGCTGCGAACCACTGATCCCCAAACAGGGGGAGGCCTCTGACTTTGATGTGTATTAAATATCAGGCTGTTCTCTTTCTTTGGCAAATATCTAACAGAGCTAAAAGAGGAAACAAATGATCCTCAAAGGAGAGGGGAAAGACAATCACTGGGAAATATAATCCCCTGCAACATCCAGAATGGAGAGCGACTCAGGGCAACAGGTTCCCCCGAAGGAAGAAGTTTTTGGGATTTAGAAACATAAGGAACAGCACAAAACTTGAGAGGATTGTTAATTGACATTTGATAATGACACAGAGGGAAAACCTGAGCTTTCAGATCAGTGTTCAGAAATGAAAGACAAAGGGTGGAAATCAGAGATTTTGGATCCATTTTGCAAATTATAGAGAGGAAAGTGGAAAATCAGAGGGATTTTATATCAGTTGTTGATAGGAGGTAAAATCTGAGTGTTTCACATGAATACTTGATAAATGAATAAAGAGGAAATGGGCAACATTTGCAAACATTTTGTGTTCAATAATCTGAGAAAAGGTGTAAATCTGAGATTTTCTTATTATTTTATAATTAGAGACAGGAAAATCTCAGGGCATATTCAATTAGAAATAGACAACTAGAGAGAAGTGGGGCAAATGTTTAGGTTATTTTATTTGAATCTTTGAGATTTGCAAAGAAATTGTGTCACAAACTGCATATTTGATAACATGAGAGGAAAACACCAAGATCTGAGGGGAGAGAGTCACTTTCCTGTCAGGGCCCAGTGCTCCCTCTCCCTCCCCCTCCGGGGTCTCTCACTCACTGGGGGCTCCAGGCGGGGCTGGTGCGGTCAGAGCCTGGGGCTGCCTAGGGGGCAGGTCCCAGCTGGAGAAAGCCCCTCCCCCCCGGCCAGGATAGGAATGTGCTACTGGTAGCAGCCTGGGGCTGGACCCTCTCTATGGGGGACACTTGCTCCCCCCTCCCCTTCCTGGCCCTTCCCACGCCCTGTTGCCAGCAGAGAGTGGCCCCCCCAGCCCAGCCCAGAGGTGTCCCTGTCTCAGGCCCCCCCCCAGCCTCTGCCCAGTTCAGAAATCACTCGGGGTACCATTTCCCACCTACACAAGGACAAATCACTGCAGGTGAAAATGGGGGGAAACACCCCAAACCTGAGATCTGAACTGGCCATTGGCAAAGGGGAGAGAAAATGGGGCACAATGGGGGGAGGGGAACAGGGAACTTCTCAGGGGTTTGAGGGAAGGGGGTGTCAGCCTGAATGTTGCTTGTTGCTCTCTAGGGAGAAAGGGGGGAGGACAGGAGAGGAGGGGGGTCTCCACGGAGGGGGCAGTGGTAATTCCGAGGGGATCTCAGCCCTCCCTTTTTCTCCCCGCTCCTCAGGGGTCACCTGCTCTTCTCCCCTCGCCCCCCGGCCATGTCCCGGCTGCACAGACATTTTCCATCCATCCCTTTCCCAGGTCTCCCCCCTCCGCAGCCCCCGCCCGACCCCACGCAGGGGCTGCTAGGTGTAATGCATGTTCAGTAGGGATTTCTCCCCTACTAATGCTGGGGTGTCCTTCTCCTATAGGTTAGTCTACTAATGATCTCATCTTGGTGCCATGTGTGTCAGTTCATTGCCATGGCACTCGTGTGCTTAGACATCTGAGGATGCTCTATAGAAAAGCTCCTTGAGTGGGGTGATCCACAGGGAGTAGCTCAAAGCTCCAAAGTGCCTGGCCGGGGCAGGACATTGGCACAGCAAGGGCGGGGTGTGGCAGTGACATCACAAAGGCCTTTTGCAGGACCTCACACTATTGGTCAAAGACTATTGGTGAGCAGGTGGTGACCTCACAGAGAGATCCTGACATCAG
The DNA here is from genome assembly GCF_025201925.1 of Gopherus flavomarginatus. Classification (NCBI taxonomy): domain Eukaryota; kingdom Metazoa; phylum Chordata; order Testudines; family Testudinidae; genus Gopherus; species Gopherus flavomarginatus. The sequence goes on from NW_026115098.1 coordinate 1,411,632, forward strand.
TCAGGGGCCAGGGGCTAGGGAAACCTCAGAGACCCCTGTGGCTTTGCTTCAGCAAGTCTCCTTCTCCAGGTCTCTGTCTGAGGACTGAGAGAGTATTCGGGTTCACGGACGTGAGCGCCAGGAGAAACCTCTTTCCAGTTTTCTCCTTCCCTTGTAGTGATTTTACTAGAAAACAGCCGTCCCTCTTTAGAAGGTAAGAGCCTCCTGGAGGTGTGAAACCTGTTCAGTCTGATCCATCTGGTGAGAGTTGAATTCTAGGCATGGAAAACATGAGTTTAAGGAGGCAGAATTTTATTCCGCACCTGGGATTTTGTCCCTTAGAATCATGGGGACATTAGGGTTTGTCCTTTGTGTTTCACCTTTTCCTCCATCCACCTGTCCCTCCCTCCTTTCTCTTCATCTCTTCTTTTGTCCTTTCTCCTGTTCCCCTCCCAACACCAGGACGAGTGTGTGCGTGTGTGTTGCGGGGGAGTGCTCTGCAGCTCTCACTGTGGGAGTTCCACCCAAAAATGTGAGGCTGAAATAGTGCTCAGGCAGTCAGGGCTGGATTAACCTTTTGTTGGCCCTGGCACCAAACATATTTGTGGGCCCCAGTATAGTCACTGTGGGCTCCGAGTGTGGGCCTGGTGGGGCAGTGCCATTGGTGCCTTCGTATACCCGGTACTGAACCTCAGAGACATTTTTCATTTTGATCACACACCTCTCCATGACTATATGCATTGCCATACACAGCTCCCTCAGCCCGCGGGTTTTCTTATTGAGCTGTACACCCATGTGGGTTTACCAGTGTCCACAGTGAGCAGAACTTTCATAGTGACCAAGGAAACTCCCCACAGATTTATCTCTTTCCTCATTCAGACCTTCTCTAGCCATGTCTCCAGTACCCCCCCATGTCACCAGTCACTGCATGTGGTCCTAGTCTCAGCTCAAAGTCCTAAAGCCAGCAGACACCTGATCAGTTCTGACAGATCCCTCCCTCAGCCCCCATCCTGCCATGTGAGCAAGCCACCGGCAAACACCATTTCCCCAAAGTGAGGACTTAGCCCTTGGGAATCTGAAGACACCAGCGTCTCTCCCTCTGCTCCCATCTACGTGCTAGTCTGCTACCTGGTCACCACCACCTCTCCCCATACTTGTTTCCTTTCTACTTTGGACATGCTCCCAACCAGCTGGAAGCTCCCTCTGCAAGCCTGACCTGCTCCCGCCTTCCCTGCTCCCCCGACATTCCTTTCCTACTGGTGACCTCTGTTCCTTGAGGTTAACTCCAGTGTCTTTAGGTGCTCTAGCTTTATGGCCCCAGGAGTCATAGAGCCACTTGTAGTTTCTCTAGCTACAGCCATGGGGCAACTGCCAGAGGCCAGACTTAGACAGCTGCAGCTACTAGCCGCAGGAGCGGAGGCAATGCCAAGGCTGAGCATGCTTGAACCTTGCAAGGGCAGCACTAGGGACTCTAAATCCTCAGCACTGGCCCTAGGCAGCTGCAGGCTCTGGAGTTAGGCACTTTCCTCCTCTAGGTTCCTGCATGGTTACAGAACTGCAGTAAAGTGGAACAATTATCAGCTTCTGTGATTGGAAGATGTCTGGATCCATCTAATAAGACCGTCCTACATAAATGAGGAAAGTTGAGGTGCCTTTATTATTCTTTTGTTCCATTCTTTGTTTCTATGGGGAATTTGCCAGTGCAATATCACTGTCTTCCTTTTAAACAAACAAAACTAAAAAAAAAAGTGTAATGGCTGTTGAAAATAGCAATTCCAGCCCTCGTTAGCACTGTGAAGACCCCAACGTTTGTTGCTCAATTTTCTCCTACTTTTTCTACAGTAAATGACAGTGGATCAGCATATTTGATTTGGGAGAAATGAAGTAACAGCTGCCCAAATTGAGCTTGAGCACTCCTGATTTTGAGGTGTTCAGATCTGGAAGGCAGGGGCTAGATTCCCTTTATGAATATTAGATACATCTGGAAAGGAAAAGTCAATTTCTATTTTCATGGCTCAGAAGTGGAAATCCTCCTGTCCTGTATCTGAAGCTGTCCAGGTCCAGTAGAGCCTCCCCTTCCTTACTTACCATTTTACCTTCTGGTGGGATCCACATACCTCCCTTGCCCAGCTTCAGATAGAGAGGGGCCCTGTCCAGTTAGTCCACCCAGTTCCATCTTTGGGGGCTGCCAGGCAAGGTCACACCAGCATCCCTAAGCCTGTCTGGGGAAGTCTTCTGAGGGTGCTACCTGGGCCAAAGCCTTCTACTCCTTGGTCACACCTCTTCCCTACTCACAGGTGGCACCCCCTTCTAGCAGCCAGCCCCCCAGCCACAGCAAGCTGCAGCACATGGAGTCTCACAGCTTCCCCCCTCCCTTTCCTGTTGATAGCAGCCAAGGGAATGCTGGGAAATGTTCCTTCTCTGCTCTAAGGCAGGGAGCTGGTCAAGGAACTACAGCTCCCAGGGCCCTATGGGGTCTCAGCTCCCCTACTGAATATCCAGGCTGCTCTGAGGCTCCCTTTCTGCAGAGGGGAGGAAGTTACTGTTACAGGTCCCTTCAGAGCTTGGGCCTAGCACTATGGCACCATGTCAAATCCAGTACTGCTCCCAACTCTATCCAGCTCTGCTGCTGGCAGGATCCCTTCCCATTCTTTTTGTTTCCTGTCTCCCCTCCAAGGAGAAACTCTGCATTGTTCCTGTGTGGGGAATTGAACCCAGGCTGTCTGGGTGAAAGCCAAGAATCCTAACCACTAGACCACATGGGACTTCCATAACACGTTTACATGTTCATATTCAATAACACAATTAAACGTAGCCATTCAAAGTAGCCATTTAAAAGAAGCCATTCAAAAAACTTCAAAAACAGACTTCAAAGAGAAATTGCAGAGTTACAACTGATCTGCAAACTTAACACCATTAATTTGAGCTTGAAGAGGGACTGGGGGTGACTGGCTCACTACAAAAGCAATTTTCCCTCTCTTGGTATTGACACCTCCCTGTCAATTACTTGGAGAGAGCCACATCCACCCTGACTGAATTAGCCTTCAACACTGGTTCTCCCCTTGTATGGTAACTCCCTTTACATCATGTTCCAATATATATTTATGCCTCTATCTGCAATTTTCACTCCATGCATCTGAAGAAGAGGGCTTTTTACCCACGAATGCTTGTGTCCAAATAAATCTGTTAGTTCTTAAGGTGTCACCGGACTCCTCGTTGTTTTTGTGAAATAAAAGCAAAATGCACTCTAAGCTGATCTTAACCCTTTCAATGCCCTTACAAACTTAGATGCTTCTCACCACAGGCCAGGCTGGTGGCTTTTCAGCCAGGCTCTCCCCTTTCGTCAGCGCTTCAGTTGCTTGGTGTGGGGGTGTCTGTAGATGTAGGTGGACGAGAGAGACAAAGCATGGCAAATGTCTCTGCTTTTATCATGTCCTTTCTTCCCTCTTGGCTTTGCTCCCCCTTCAGAGTCAGGTGAGCATCACTGCGTCTCTCCAAGCAAGTCTGAGCAATTCCCCTGGGGTGTCCTCTTGCAGGTAAGTGATTGCACTGTAGCTCCCTTGCTGAACAATGGCTGTTGATGGGTTGTTTGACACCCTGTCCGGGTGTTGGTTACTTTCCTTGCTGTTGTCACTGGGGAGCTAATATTTGGCTGACTCCCCCACCTTACAGCATAGTGATAACCACACTGCACAATTCTCATAACTTCATATGCATGAATGGTAAACATCTATGGGTAGAGAAATGACTTTCAGCAGATCATATCCTTTCCCCTGATACCTTACAAGGCATGCTCTGTATATAAGATCACGATTATATGAAAATGAGGAATATGGGGGTTACAGCACACTCCCCCAAAGGTACAGAATGTCACACTGAGATTCTATTTTCATTTGTTATGTAACAGCATTAAAGAGATCCAGTGACTGACCAATGGCATTTTCAAGTGCTAAAATGGCAAGCGCTGTTGGTCTCTCATTGGCCATCAGCGACTGAAGATACGGTTTAATGAGCCAGAGCTTCAAGGCGAGGGTGGCTCTGTCCACTGCCTTCCGTTGCGCTGCTGGGCACCAAGTCCCTGGCGGTCAATATGTGAAGCTGGGAGAAGAGAGTGGGGTGGCAAGCGGTGGTAGAACTTTTGCCACCAGGGTCTAGCTGTCTAACTTCCTCTTCGTACTGCTGGGCCCCCGTTGCCTTCAGGTAACACAGGAACTAAGGCAGGAATAGGGTGAGGAAGCAAGTAAAGCCGAGCAAGGAAGGCAAAAGTTAATCTTATCTTCATGGGCAGCTCGCAATGACGTCCTTTTTCTGTGCCACAGCTGACAACAACATCCCAGACAGAAAAGTAACAGGCCAAAAAGAAACCTAGCAGCTGCTGAAACAGTTCAGCTGGGAGCGTGCTAGACTAACAGGCTCTTCTATCCTCCTTTATGCACGGGCGGGATGTTTTCTGAGAGTGCAGCAGTTCCTTTAACTGCCACGAGTCCCTCATTTCAGGCTATGCAGCAGGAAAAGACAGCATGGGCTTCTGCACCGAGTTGGCCCACCTGACCTTTCATTCTTCTCTTGCTCTTTGTCAGCAAGGAGAAGAAAAAGAAGCTCTCCCTCAAGCTGGAGTCACATGGGCGAGGTAAGGACGACTTCCTGAGTGCTGGCTCCAGTCCTCTGCCCTGCCAGCTGACCTATCGAGGGGCTACCACCACATTCTCTAGATTTGTCCATCAGTCTGTGCCAGAGTGAGCAACAACCCAGTAGGTGGAGTTTCTGTAGTGTAGTGGTTATCACATTTGCCTAACACGCAAAAGGTCCCTGGTTCAAAACCAGGCAGAAACATGCTGGCTTCCTTTTCCCAGATCCCCTTGTTATTCAGAAAGGGCACTCCTCCTATTGGCCTGTCCCTGGGATAACTCCAACCCCTGCATGACAGAGGATGCTGACAGCAGTGGAGAAAGCACCTTGGTGTCAGGCTGGAGAACCTAGAGTAGTTAGGCCAGTCACCATTTGGAGGCTTGTGGCTTGGCCACCTCTGCTGTTGGAGGTTGGCCTATAGAGGCTCTCACTTCCTGCTGGGCTCCTTTGCGTGACTGGCCAAAGGAGGAAGTGAGGCAGGAATGGGGCAATAGAGGAAAGTTGAGCTGAGGAAGGCAGGGAAGAAGCTGTGCGGCTAAGTGGGGTTAGTAGAGCACCACCCTTCATTCTGCAAAGCCTGGGGAGGTGTGGTTGGCTGCTGGGAGGTAGAATCCTGTGCCTGCCTCTTGGCTTCCCAGGAGTGGCTACTTGCAGCCCAGGAGAAGAAGGGAGGTTCTGGGTGAAAGGAAAACAAGCAAAGCTGAGTCCAAGTGGAGAATGGCGGCTCCTTTATGGCCAACCTGGGGGCATGACTGATGGTTTTAGAGGTGGAGGCTGGGCTGGCTGTGAGCAACTGGGATCCAGGAAACCCCCACCTGCCCTTCTGAGGGCTGAACCCATGGAGGTGCGGTTGGCTGCTGAGAGACAGACCCCTGTGGCTGCCTGTTGGCATCCCAGGGATGGCTACTTGCAGCCCAGGAGAAGCGGGGTTCTGGGGGGAAGGAAAAGCAGCAATGGTGAGGCTGAGTGGGCTCCTTTCTGGCCGAGATGGTGGACTGTGGTGAGTCTGGGAGTTGCCTGTAAGCCATAAGTGGACGTAGTGCAGTGAAAACTGCTGCTCCATTCTGGCCGACCTGGGGGCGCCACGGATGACTTGGGAGTGGGGGCAGGGCGCTGGCTGTGAGCAAATGGGATCCAGGAAGCCCCAGCCTGCCCCTCCAGGGGCCGAGTCTTCTTCTCTCCTGCCATGGGGAGCCCGACCTTAAGCCTGCCCAGCATGTGCAGCAGCTCGAGCATTAAGCCTTCCTGTGTGCATAACTGAACTATGCCCTAGTGTAATAAGGTGTAAAGTTTAGATTGTGAATTTATCTTTAATTTCCATGGTAATTTACTTTGATCTTTTATTCCTACCACTTATAATCCTTAAAACTCCATCTTTCTGTAGTTAATAAATCTGTTTTATGCTCTACTTAAACTGGTGTATTTTGCTTGAAGTTCTTGGGAAATCTCAGCTCCATTACAAGGCTGGTTCATGTACTATTCACAGTGAGGGAGGGGTGGACCCTGTGTAATAAACTCACACTGATCAGGCTTCTGATTAAGGCAAGATGGTATGATCCAGGGGTGCAAGGCTGCAGAGCTGTAGGGGGGGCGACTTTCTATCATTAGTGTTATGAGTGGCTGCAGAAGCATTCATGTAATTCAGTTGGCTGTGTCCCTACCTACGGATGTCTGTGTAAGTGCAATATCTGCCAGAGATTCACAGCTTGTCTCAGCATCACATGTGTGAGAGGGAGCCCAGGTGGTGGGACAAAGGGCTCAGGGGTCCCACTGTTCAGTTGCATCCCATAGATCCCATCACAGACTTTCAACAACCACAGCGGGTGCTCACTGAGACAGAGAGAGAGATGCCAAAATAGTGATATCCAGTGCCAGCAGACATCAAACTATCAGAAATTCTGTGAACAGAGAAGACCCTGCTAGTGGAAAATGGCTTGTGAGGTATCATTAGAAAACGCATAACCTACTGAATATTATCCTCCTGTTAAAATGTGTAGTAACACTGTATGTAAAATTGTGAGATTTTACAGTATGATATTACTGAAAAAGTTACAGTTCTGGGGAACACCCACAGACCAGTTCCTCAGAGACAGCAAGGCAAACAGCTGGTCAAACAGTCATTCTCCTGCAGGGGGAAGGTGTGAAGACATTAAGGGCTGGTCTACACTACGGGGGGAAATCGATCTTAGATACGCAAATTCAGCTACGTGAATAACGTAACTGAAGTCGAATATCTAAGATCGGATTACTCACCCATCCTCACCGCGCGGGATCGATGTCCGCGGCTCCCCCTGTCAAATCAGCAACTCTGTTGGGGTTGGTGTTGTTCCGGAATCGATATAAGCGCGTTCGGGGATCGATATATGGTGTCTAGATGAGACGCCATATATAGATCCCCGAGCAATCGATTTTAACCCGCCGATACAGTGGGTAGTCTAGATGTAGCCTTACATTCCATCACAGGGACCTATTGAGGCTGTTGTGGAAAACGACCACAGGATTAATATTTGAATCAGCTCAGCCTGAGGCTCTTTTCTTGGTTACAAGCACGCAGGGGGCGACAGCTATTGGAATACTGTTCCTGAGCTAAAAATCACACAAGCCTTTTACAGCTTAAAACCACAAACAATGACACATACGTTGCACGTTAATTTCCTTATTTGGAATATACTGCAAAATATGATGCAGGTCAAAAGCAAGCTGAACAATCAGTTTTCCATATTTGGCCTTTCCTGTTATTTTTATTACACCTGGTGATATGGGAGCAAGACTCTCCATGTCTCAAGAAATGTCACTACCAACCTAGGCCATTTTCACATGCTGGGGTGCAATCCAGATCGGCGAGGAGTTGTGTCATCTGTAATCCTGGGTGAGATTCAGTGTTCTGCTGCTGGAGCTCCCCTGTCTGGATACTCCCAGCCAGCGTTCAAGGACGCACTGAGTGTCTGTATGATAAGTAACCCTGGACTGGCAGCTCTGACTCCAGCCGCCTGCTTGTTACACCCCAAGCACATTCTGGTTTGGGTAGAGAAGGCTCAGGGTTTGAGAGAAGGCTGGGGGTAGGAAGCTTCTGTTCATTATGCTGGACCTAACCCCAGTTTTACTTGAGTAAAGAGGAGATATTTGACATTGTGTGATGCTGCTCCTGTGCTCTGTTCCCAAAGTGTTCTGCAGCAGAGGAGGGTCTCTAGTAGTATGTATGTTACTGGCCTATTGGGGTGATGCTGAAACAGGACAGGGTACAGATGGCATTGTGGGGGTGGCATGAACCTTCACTCTTCATTTCCCCTTCCAAGAACAGAAGGGACAGGAATCCTTACCCAGCAAGACCATCGTCTCATAGTTCCCCTGCATGACATCTCTGTAGAGGGCTCTCTGAGTGGGGTCCAGCAGAGTCCCCTCTTCCCTGGAGAAATACACAGCCACCTCCTCGAAGGTCACCGGCCCCTGAAAGAGCAGGAGTCCAATACTCAGTACCTGCTGACCCACTCACAACCCCACTATTCACGGAACAGCAGCACCAGGGAAATGGAAGCTCCGGGAGGCACATGTTAACAGAGTCCCACCCCACCTTGCTTACAGCAGCCAGGAGGCATCAGAGGGTAGAAAGAGAGAACCTTTGTGTCTCCCATCTGACAGACAGAAGCAGGGTCTTCACATTTATCACATAGCTACTAGCCAGAGCTTAATATAGGAGATGGGGCTGTCTCTGGACCCTGATAGTGGCTCCCTGGTAGGAATCCAAGCACTCTCCAAATAAAATATATGGAAGAAAGGGGAAGTCAATCATAAAGAATAGAAGTTAGAAGGTCAGAATTGTAGTGCCCATTAACAAAGGTTTAGAGAAAATAGAGCCTATCAAACTAACGGGATATCCTTATTGGATGAGATCAAAAGTTTGGTTGCAGCTAATAGTATTGATGTAATATACCTAAACTTCCGTAAGGGACATGACTTGATTAGCACAATATTTTTACTAAAAAAAACTAGAATGATACAAAATAAACACGGCATACATTAAATAGATTAAAAACTCTGATAGTAAATGGGGAACCATGATCGAGTGGATTTCTTTCTAGCAGGTTCCTGCAGGGATTGGTTCTTGGCCCTGTGCTATTTAACATTCTTATCCATGACTTAGAAGAGAGTACAAAATCATCACTGATAAAGTTTACAGTTGCCACAAAGATTGGGGTTGGTGGTAATTAATGAAATGTCAGTAGATTCAGGCTCCATCGCTGAGAGTCTGGGAAGTTGTCCCAGCCCTGGCTGGAGGGTTATTTCCTGTTCCACAAAGAGGGGAAGTTCCATTCCCAACTCCTGTGCCTTGAAATTAGGACCTATCTGACACTACACCCCCATATTCATCATAGTGGTATGATTATAATATGATTAGGACATAATTATGATCTATTTTGTAGAAGATGCATCATGTGTGGTGTCACTGGAAAAGTTCTGATTTGCTGAATATGATTATCCTATTTGTGTGCACATATCATGTTCGTATCTGAAGTTATGGATATTGACTCTGTATCTGTATTTCAAATGTGCTTACTCTGGGTAACACCCACAATGAGCCTTTCAGGTACAACAATGAAGAAGCCAGACAGTGCTGATGGCTCAACAAAGACAATGGACTGTGGAAGAGCTTAGCCTTCCTGTGAATGTTTCAGCCAGCCTATGAGTCATGGCTACTATGACTCAGCAGGGCCTGTGACCAGACCACATGACACTAAACTCCATTTTAGTAGCCTGTATTTTTCCACAAACTGGACTAGGAACTGAGTTTGGAACAAAAGGTTCCCACCATATGGAAAAGCTACATAAGGTGGGGTGTGACATCATCTCTTGGCCTCATTCTCCACACAAGAGAACTTCTGGAAACACCTGAGAAACAAAAACGGATGTGGGGGAAGTGCTGCTCCCAGGATCAAGAGATTTCTAGCTTGTGTATGGAAACTTGGGGGACTGCTTGTACCATCAGTCAGGGTGAGAAATTGCTAATTCAAATTCTATCCATCTAGTATGTTAGGCTTAGTCTGAGTTTTGGTTATTTGCTAAATAATCTGCTTTGATCTGTTTGTTATCACTTATAATCACTTAATCTATCTTTCTGCAGTTAATAAACTTGTTTGATGCTTTATCTTAACCAGCGTATTTTGAGTGAAGTGTCTGGGGAAAATCTCAGCTTGTTGTGCACATCTGTCCCATATCGAGGGGAAGGGGAACTACATTAATGAGCTTGTATTATAGAGATCCCTGTGCACTATAAGATGGTATCATTCTGGATTTATACTACAGCAAGTGTGCAAGGTTGGGGAGTGGGAAATTGGCTCTTGTCTTCTATCTGTCCTTGAGTGGCTTAGGTAACGCACTCAGGTAGCTTAGTTGGCTGCATGGCGCCACCTGCTGTTGTGTTGGGTGATAACAGGCCCTGGAGAGGCTGGCGAAATCTCCAGCAAAGCAGTGTGAGAAGGGCCAGCCCAGCGTGAGGGTTAGAGGACACAGCAGTTCCCAGAAGCTCCACAAACTGCCTCCTGGGGGTGACAACCCATCACGCCCTACACTACACAAGTCTCAGCAGGTTTGTCACATGCTGTCCCCTCCCTTTCTCCACCCGAGATATTTCCTGCTTCCCACCACCTCTAGCAATTCCCACCCTCTTATGCATTTACTGCTCCTCAACCTCCAAGCAGAGCCCGCCACCCTGATAATCTCTTACCTGAGCCAGCTCCATTGCAGCCATTTCCTTGCCCCTGGGAGGACGAGATGATCTGCAGCGAAACATGGATGTTATTCTCTGGCCTGCCGGGGTGAAAAGGGCAAGGTGTGAGAATTCAGACTAGGCTTTTGTCCATTCCACAAGCCGATTCCCCCCAGCTTTTCCCCTGCTAATGCACATTCTAGGTTCTAGCACACTGTGAAGCACAGAGTGACCTTATTCCAGTACAGGCCTAGCCCCCTCCCACCAGGGTGTAACCCTCTGACACATGGGGAAACCCTCCCAGTAACAGTCTCTCTCTTACACGTATCAAGTTTGCGGACAACACCAAGCTGGGAGGGGTTGTAAGTGCTTTGGAGGATTGGATTAAAATTCAAAATGATCTGGACAAACGGGAGAAATGATCTGAAGTAAATAGGATCAAATTCAGTAGAGACAAGTGCAAAGTACTCCACGTTGGAAGGAACAATCGGAGGCCAGAGAAGAGCAGAAACAAAGGAGTCACTTTGGGGGATTCTCCCTGTCATTGTCCCCAAGGCAGCTGTCTCAGGTTTACAAAGGTGTTTCATGTTCCAGCCTTTGTACAGTCTCTCCTGGGAGTGCCCCTTTCATGGACTGGGCCTAGTTTTAGTTTTTGGTAGTTAACAAGCTTGGTTTATTGTTCATCTAACCAGTATGTGTGGATTGAAGTGTGTTGGAAACTCTGTTTGGGATAACAAGCTGGTGCATGTCATTTTCCGCTGATGAAATGACAGACTTCATATGAGCTTGGGTCGTTCAGTAGCGTGCTGGACAGTGCAAGATGCACATTTCTGGGGGAAAGTTGGGCACTTGAGAATTTGCTGGTTTTCTCCTGAGGTGTAATTCATGAGTGGCTGTCTAGCAGCACTCAATACTGTGTAGCTGGGAGTGAGTTACATGCTGGAGACTGTGTGTTAATTGGCCAAGAGGGGCTGTTCTCGCGGGAAAACAGTGGAAAAGGCACCCCATGCTGGAGGACTGAGGTACAGCTATTTAACAGTCCAGATTGTACTCTGGGTAACATCACAGACACTCATTATGACAGAGCCTCTTACAACACAGAGAAAGTAAATCCATGTCCCAGAAATCGAAGACTCCAGACAGAGGGCAAGTGTCCCTGGCACTGCTTCTTGCTGACAGAGAGGTTCAGAGACAGTGCGAGAATCCTGGGGAAGCTGGGAACAGGAAGCATGGGCTGGCGGGGTTCGGTGGAGAAAGGGAACAGGAAGGGCAGGGATATTACTGAATCCAGGATCTTAGCAGTACTAGATGACAGGATAGCACATAGTGCAGCCCATTGGAAAACACAATCCCAACTATACATACAAAATGATGGGGTCTAAATTAGTTGTTTCCACTCAAGAGAGTGATCTTGGAGTCACTGTGGATAGTTCTCTGAAAACATCCACTCAATGTGCAGCAGCAGTGAAAAAAAGTGAACAATGTAGGAAATAATTAAGAAAGTGATAGATATGACAGAATATCTCATAGATCATATTTGTAAAAACAGCAAATAAATCCATGATACACCCACATCTTGAATACTGCATGCACATGTCACCCCATCTCAAAAATAGAAATATTGGAATTGGAAAAGGTTCAGAAAAGGGCAAGAAAAATGATTAGGGGTATGGGACAGTTATGCCAGACCTAACCCCCAGTTTCACTTGAGCAAACAGGAGATATTTGACACTGTGCAATACGGCTCCTGTGCTCTGTTCCCAAAGTGTTCTGCAGCAGAGGAGGGTCTCTGGTATTATGTGTGTCACTGGCCTATTGGGGTGATGCTGAAACAGGACAGGGTACAGATGGCATTGTGGGGGTGGCGTGAACCTTCACTCTTCATTTCCCCTTCCAAGAACAGAAGGGACAGGAACCCTTACCCAGCGAGGTCACAGTCTCATAGTTCTCCTGCATGACATCCCAGTAGAGGGCTCTCTGAGTGGGGTCCAGCAGAGCCCACTCTTCCCTGGTGAAATACATAGCCATCTCCTTGAAGGTCACCAGCCCCTGAAAGAGTAAGAGTCCAACACTAAGGACTTGCTGCCCCACTATTTGTGGCAGAGAAGAGTGAATCAAATGGAAGCTCTGGGTGGATCATAGTCAGGAGAGTCCCACCTCGACCTGGCTCAGAGTATCCAGCAAATGCCAGGGTGAGAGGGATGAAGAGAGAGCCCCTTATCTCTCCCAGCATATCCATCACCCCCCTACTAGCCACTGACTGATACAGGAGATGGAGCCCCTAGCAGGGTCCAGGGAGAGCTCGCTGGTAGGATGCCCAACACCCTCCTCATTGTGAGGAGTGGGATATGAAGGGAGAGGCAGCTCCAATAAGCCTGACTCATGGGTGTCCCCTTTATATCTCACAGCAGCTGATGGTTAATGAGGTCAGGCTCCAGCACTAGGAGTCTGGTCAGTTTGACTAGCTCCATGTAGGTGGGTTATTTTCTCTCTTCACAAATTAGGGCATTTCCACCTCCAAACCTCCTGGGTCTGTTCCTAGAATCTAGGCCACTTAGTAAATAACTCCCAGCAGGTCTGCCACACCCTGGCCTCCTCCTTTCCCCACGCTGTGAATTTCCTGCCCCGCTCCAACCTCCAAACCAGACTCTGCAAACCTTCCCACCTCTGGTGTATTTGCTCTCCCTTTCCTCCAGCAGGAACCCACCAGCAACCCCCCGATAATCTCTACCTGGACTGACTCCACTGCAGCCATTTCTCTTCCCTGTCCCACGCCAGGCTGGGATGAGCTGGAGCAAAACATTCTGCAGCCTGTCTGGGGGAGAAGGGCAGTTGTGGGCGTTTCAGAACCGGTTTTAGTTAATTTCACATCACAATTCCCCCAGGCCCTTTCCCTGCAGACAGACACCCTAGATTCTGTCATGCTGGGAAATGCTCAATCTGTTTATTACAATTTAGACCTGGCCCCTCCTGCCAGGCTAAGTCCACAGACACATTTTTAACCTCCCTTCTCTCTCCCCTCACCCCTTCTCTGAACACAAGGCTAGAAAAGAGCAGAACCAAAGGAGTCACTGTGGGGGATTCCCTCAGACACTGACCCCACGGCAGCCACACCCAGCAGGGGGAATATGGAGTCAGGAACTGGCTTTTGCTCTGTCTGATCCTTGTTTTGTTCACTGGAAAGTGGTTCTGCCCCAGGATGCAGCAATACATGTGTCTGGGTGGACTAGAGAGCTGGAAATCTCTCCCCCACATTCATTTCTCCCACTGCCCCTTTCAGTCTCTCCTTCCCCTGTCCTCTCTCCCTGCCCCTCTGGCTGGGACAGTCCCATTCCTGGGGGCTTTGCTCTCCCATGGCTGGATTTCCTCCTGGCAACCGCTAATGGGAGGAGAAATGAGGTGGTGTTGTTTGTGCAGAGTCACTTTCTTGCCAGACCCTAGGACATTCCCTGAGGTCTTTCAGTTACCTGGAGACTCTGGCTCAGAATTTAGTAGTAACAGGGCCCAGGACTGCCCTAGGGGGCTAGGACCAGCTGCAGAAAGTCATCCCCTGGGCCGGGCAGAGAAGAAGCTTTAATTAAGGTCACTTCCCAGCACAGAGCCCCACTGGGGGAGCAGCAGCTGCCAAGCCTGGTCTCCCAGATCACAATGGAGGCTGCAGCATCTGACCCAGGAAGCTGAACCCCAATATCCTGAGCAGAGAGGGACGGAGTGTATGAGCAGCTTCCCTCCTTTAGCTCTCTGGGGAGAGCAGCTAATGGGAGCCCCTCCTCACAGGGAGAATGGCTGATCTCATTTGACCCACTGTCCATCTGGAATCACTCCTTGTCTTTCCATACAGTGACTCTGGATTAACAACGGTCTCAATGACACCGGATTTCAGAAAGAATGAGTTCAGAACGCTGTGGAAAAGACCATCGTGTGGCAGTGCTGACTCCCTTCCCACCTTCCCTCACCCCCGCAGATCTAGGACAAGGACTGGGGGCAAAAATTTTCCAAACGGAACCGAAAGTTCCTGCAGTTTTCAAAAGAGGAGAAAAGTAAATTCTGTGAATTCACACTAACAGTGTTTGCTAAGTGGACAGAAAGTTATCACAGTGACAGGGCACGTGACTGGGGAATGGACTTGGTGACCTGGTGACCAGGAGCCAGGACTCTGGTACAAGTTGACCAGAGAGAAGGATTCATGGTTAGCAGCAGCCCCCAGACACCCCCTAGTACCCAGAGCCCAGACCCCCCAGCCAGGGGCCCCAGACACCCCCCAGCCAGGATCCCATCAGATATTCCCTGGGACGCAGCCCCCAGAGTCCCTGGCCAGGGACCCCAGATACCCCTCAAAGCCCCACCGGCCAGAGAACCCCCACCACACCATGATTGCCAGGTTGGGAATCCCAAAGGGTTCCCCCCACCAAGAGCCCCCAGCAGCCAGGGACCCCCTCAAGGGACCCCCCCACCACTGGGAACTCAGTCCCTCACTGCCTGCCTAGGAACTTCCCCACCCTCCAGAACGATCTACCCTGACATTTGCCTGGGACCCCCTCCTCTGCCCAGTGTGACCCCCTGATGCTTTACAGTGCGACCCATCACTCTGCTTCCCTGGCATGCCCTCACCTAGTGCCAGGGATCCCCTCCCCCAGCTCTGTGCACTGGGCATGGCAACAAAACCAGGAACCAGCGGGGGAAGCACAGACAGAGCCCCTGGCACAGAACCAGGCTCCCTCTAACCCTCTGTCCCGCCTCCCCAAGAGACACCCACCCCCACTGTTCTGCAGCCACCAGGCCCCAAGCGATACCCACCTCCAGGACCCATAGCCTCAGGGATGGGCACATCAGAACCACCACCCCCGAAAACCCCAAACCTCCACAACCCACCAACCTGACTAGGGTACCCCCTGCCCAGCCACCCAGAGGCCTCCCCCTACCACAATGCCCCTTCAGCTGCAATCTCCCCACACAGACACCTTCCCTGCCCCTGCAAGTGTTACCTCACAGAGTGTGAGAAGTGGCTAGAAAGTTAACACCACCTCCTGCTGGCCAGTCACACAGGCAGAGGGAGCCTGGGGAGTGCTTCTTTAACAGGAGAATGGAAGGCCTGGAGGGCAAGAAAGATCCACGGGCTGTCACTAGCAAATAATGGCCACCATGGATCCACCCCAGAGGCGGCTGCATCTTAGCACATTGGGAAACAACCCATCATATTCAATTAGAAATAAAACAACTAGAGAGAAGTGGGGCAAATGTTTGGGGTATTTTATATCAATCTTTGAGACATGCAGAGAGAACCCTGTCACAAACGACATTTGATAACATGAGAGAAAACCACCAAGATCGGAGGGGATTTGATGTTGCTATTAAATAACTAGTGGAAAAGGGGGACTGTTGGACTGGATTTTATATGACTGTCCAATACATAAACAGAATGTGATGGTCCCCCCCGGCCACGGGGCAACCATTCACGTGAGCAGCTCAGAGCCCTTTGAGGAGCTGATTTAAGGGCGGGGGGGGAGCTGGAAGGCTCCCTGGACAATGGAAGGGGGCCGCAGGGGAATTGGGAAATGGGGTCTGGGCAGTCTCCATGGGGGATGTGCTCCTCCCTTCCCTTCCCTGCCCTGGCAGAGAACGGGAACCTCATCCCATCCCACTCCAGTGGGAGCCATGTTCTGGGGAATGACCCAGGGCAACAATTTCCCACCCAAACAAGGACAAATCGCTGCAGATAAAATGGGTGGGAAAATCCACCCCCCATCGGAGAGATTTTAAATTGACATTTGAGAAGTATGGAGAGAAAAGGGAAAATCAGAGGCAATTAGAGAGCTGATCATTGGGGGGGGGAGGAGAATCTCCCTGGATTTTATAGCCACAGTGTGATAATGAGAGAGAAAAGGGGAAATCTTGAGAGAATGTGTGTGTGGGAGGAAGTGGCAAAAACAGGGACAGGATCCAGTTAACTCACCTCCCTCCCACCCCGGGAATGTCCTGGCTGCACAGAGACAGATCTACACCCCCACCCCAGTGACCTCCCCCCCTGCAACTCCGGCTTCTCCTCCCCCCTCGACACCTCCGCCCTCACACCAAAGGGGGGGGCTCTGCCAGCGCCTCCCCCTGAGCTCAACTCCTGCTCCTCCCCCCAGCCCGGATTGTGCCCTTTAGCCCCCCACGAACCCTGCCTCCAGCTGCCTGACCCCCCCCGCCCATCAATTTCCTGCTCTGCGCCCGCCCCTCCCACGCTGCCTGTTACTTCTCCGCCCCGCTCCAGCCCCGCCCCCAGCGGAACGTTACGGCTGGTCCGGGCAGGGGGAAGGGCAGCGGCTTCAGCGGCTGTTACTGGGCATGCGCAGTGCCCGGGAGTAGCACATTGCTATGGGGAGGGATTTAATACACCGCCCCCCCCCGCCTGGCCCGGGGTCCGCCCCTCCCCCCCACACGACGGCCGGGCCCCGGCCCCCCCATCCCAGCGGGGCGGGCGGGACGGATCCTCCTGCAGCTCCACTGGGGCCGAGGCGCCTTCAAGGCTTCTCCCAGGCTCCCTGGGGCAGAGTCACTTTCCTGCCCCCCAGCGCCTCTCATTCCCCGGGGGCTCCGGGTCACAATGTCCCATCCGCCCTTCCCCCGCCTGCAGCTCCGGCTTCTCCCCTCCCGCCCCCGCCAGCCACACCAAGGGGAACCCCCGGGCCCCAGTCTCTGTCCCCACCTGGATCCCAGCGGGGCTGTGGGCAGATCCTGGCTGCAGCTGAGAACAGCGGCTCCGCTCCCGCTCGGGCAGCTCCAGCGCTGCTGGCAACACGTGGAGAACCAGGAAGCAGCTGTTCAGCCCGGGCTCTGCGTCACAATGTGCCAGAGCCCCACCCCCAGGAGCTGCCCTGCCCGTGGGCTGTGCCAGAACCCCGCACCCAGGAGCTGCCCTGCCCATGGGCTGTGCCAGAGCCCCGCCCCCAGGAGCTGCTCCTCCCCCGCTCCGTGCTGGAGCCCCGCCCCCAGGAGCTGCCCCGCCACTGCTCTGTGCTGGAGCCCCGCCCTGAGGAGCTGCCCCGCCCCCGAGCTGAGCCAGAGCCCCGCCCCCAGGAGCTGCCCGCACCTGGGATGTGTCAGAGCCCCGCCCCCTGGAATTTCCCCATGTTGGGTCTCTGAGCTTTGTTCTCCTGCCAGCCTTCTTCCCAGCACCCCCTGCTCCCTTCCTGTGTCTGCAAACATCCCCCCTCCCCCGGGGCCGGCTGCAGTGCTCGCTGAGGTTGACTCCAGTGGCTGAAGTTGCCTCCATCTCTGCTTCACCTGGAGGGGGAGAGACAAAGAGAGGAGATGGTCCCAGGGTGTGAAACCAGAATCAGGGGGCAAGGAAAGAAGGACTGTTTGGAAAGGTGGGGTTTTTTTGTGGGGGGGGGGTGAGCCAGAGGGATTCAGAAGAAGTTGGGCAGCAGAGGCTCAGGGAAATTGAGGGGAACCTCCTGGGTGTCTCAGCGTTGCCCAGGGTTTGTACAGCACCTTGCATAATATGGGGTCTGATCTCAGTCATGGTCTGTGCAGCACCTGGGAGCCCTGATGTCTGTTTCCTGATCACAGGCTCTGGGAATGGAGAGAGGGAAACCTCAGCACCTGAAGGTTAATGCAGCCCTGTGTGCAACCCCTGCTAGGGTGATCCGACAGCAAATGTGAAAAATTGGGATGGGGGTGGGGTTAATAGGCACCTATATAAGAAAAAGACCCAAAAATCGGGACATCTAGTCATGCTAGTCCCTGCTGTTCTCATAAGGGGTCGGCTTAGAGAGGGTTTGGCTACACTTGCAGCTGTCCAGCGCTGGGAGTTAAAGC
Organism: Gopherus flavomarginatus; assembly: GCF_025201925.1. Classification (NCBI taxonomy): domain Eukaryota; kingdom Metazoa; phylum Chordata; order Testudines; family Testudinidae; genus Gopherus; species Gopherus flavomarginatus. The sequence goes on from NW_026115098.1 coordinate 1,429,750, forward strand.
TGTCTTCCTACAGCTGTTTAGGGAAAGCGCTGCAGTGTGGACACACTGACAGCTACCAGCACTCTGTCATGGCCACATTTGCAGCGCTGTTGGGAGTGGTGCATTATGGGCAGCTATCCCAGCATTCAAGTGGCTGCAATGTGCTTTTCAAAAGAGGAGGGTGGGGTGGAGTGTGACACGGAGCGTGGGGGAGACAGAGCGAGTGGATTTTTGGAGCTGACACTGTGTCAGCTCCCTGCCTGGCAAGTTCAAGCCTCCTCCCCCACCCCTCTCTCATTCACTAAATGCAAATAGCCGCCTTTGTTTTTTTCCTCACAGACCAGATAAGCCGCTGATCCAAAACAGACCCCCCCTCCCCCGTGCCCACCCGGCTGCTTCTCTCCTCAAGCAAACACCAGCTGTGGGTGTTCCAAAGGGATCCCCCTGCCTCTGCTCATTCACTGCAAACAGTAACTGTGTTTGGTTTTTAGATAAGCAGCTCCGGGAGCCTTGAGCTCACAGCAAAGCAAACAGAGGCATCACACCAAAACAAAGAGCGTTATCTCTACTTAAAAGCATTATGGGAAGGTTCCGGAGGTCAGTGACAGCGTAGTAAGATTAATCACTGTTTACACTGGCACCCCAGCGCTGCATCACCAGCTCTGTTCTCTTTATTCCTCTCGTCGAGGTGGAGCACATGCAGCACTGTAGCCAGGGAGATACAGCGCTGTATGTGCCTTGCCAGTGTGGACGGGGAGTAAGTTACAGCGCTGTAAAGCCACCACCTGCACTGTAACTCTCCAGTGTAGCCAAGGCCTGAGTTGTAGTAATAATAGCAGCCAAGAATCCGGTGGCACCTTCTAGACTAACAGACGTATTGGAGCATGAGCTGTCGTGGGTGAATACCCACTTCGTCAGATGCAACAATAGTCCCATATGGGCTAGTGGTCAGGATTCCTGGTTTTCACCCAGGTGGCCTGGGTTCAACTTCTGGTGTGGGAAGAGTGCAGAGCTTTTGCCCAGAGTGGAGGCAGGAAATGAAAGGAACAGGAAGGGATCCTGCCAGCAGTGGAGTTAGACAGTGTAGGGAGGGGACCCCAGAAGTGGGGGTGGGGCAGTGGTTTGGGGGGAGATGAGGGAAGGATCCCAGCAGTGCGGGAAGTTGACAACCTGGAGAGCACAGGCCTGGAATGGGGACCTGGAAGAGTGAATGTGTCCCTCTAAACCCATCAACTGCAGACTAGGCAGGCTTGGAAGAATTGTGTATTTGTTGGTAAATGTCAATTTCTGTGTAAACACACAACCCAATGGCAAAATATTTCCATCAATAATCATCAAAATTGACAGATGGGCAAAGTAAGAAACATGCTGCTTGAGAACTTATCATGTTGTAGGAGCAGCAGTGATCTGTATGCTCTGTATAACCTGTATGCTCAAAAGGTCTGTTAAACTCCCCCAGCTTGTGTCCTTTCCCGCTTTGAATGCCTGTGAAGTGGCTTTCCCACTCTCCTTTGTACCTCCAGTGAATGCCCTTCACCCGGCCCATCTGGCCAGTGGTTCGCTGTGTTACATTCTATTGCACCTCAGGGAGACTGATCTTCATCGCACCGTCCATCGCTGCGCTGTGGGACACTTACCTTAAAGGATCCTGACATCTCCACTGCCAGGCCTGTCCTGGGAGCGTGAGTATGAGTGTGACACCCTCTCCCCATCCCTTCTTTTGAGCTTAGCTATCAAGCTAATAAATGTGCTGCTTTCTGCCAAACTCTGGGGGGGAGGGGCATTATTAGTCCTCTCTAAGCTTACTAACTGACCCAATTTTGGGTAACACAAGCAACATTGTTTGATCTGTTATTGTACCAAAGGGGGAGATGGTTGTCTATAAAGGAGGGTGAAGACTAAATGCCTCTGATGAGAATGGGATTTGAACCCATGCAGGCAGAGCATAATGGGGTAGCAGTCCATCACCTTAACCACTCGGTCACCTCATCTGAGCTGTCAAAAAACGGACAGGAGGAGAAATCTAAGGCCGGCAGAGATAGGGACACTAAGGAGTTTTTAAATACTAAGCGAAAGCAGGGTCTGAATGAGCTCCCCTCTCTCACCTAGTGAGGAGCTGGGGAAAGACTTCAGGAACAGACCGTGTTTGCATAGACACACCTACTCTGCCTAGCTATGCAGCATGATGGGGCCGCTTCCCCAAAATGACCAGTTTGGGATGGTCTTGGGTTACAAATGACTTTAGGATTGAGTGGAATGAAATGTTATTCTCCTTCCTGTATGAGTGAAGGGCAGCAGAACATACCTAGTCCGTCCTGATGGAGGGGTAGGTGAGTGAGGAATAGCTTTTATTGGACTGCAGAGAAGTGATTGAGGACGTCACCCTAAACCAGTGGTCCCCAAACATTTCACATTGTGCCCTCTTAGCCATGGCTGTGGCCCCTCGGAAGCCACGGTCAAGAACCGGGGCTGGGAGGAGTGGGGCTGTTGCTTGCTGGGGTGAGGGGTGCGGACAGGGGTAAAGGGGTCGACGCCGGGCTGGGAGCCAGAGTCTCAGGCTGAGGGTGGGGTTGGGGAAGAGCTGTGGCAGAGTGGTGCTCCCTCCCTGCCCTCTATGTGGGCTGGCTCAGGTCCTGAGGTGCCCCCATGAATGTTCCTCTGTGTCCCCCTAGGAGTCGCACCCCACATTATGGGGACCACTGAACCCTACTCGCTAAGCCGGGGCTAGTGATGCCAAACCCCCGGGAAAGGGAGAACAAGTGTGGGGGCCCCAGCACCAGAACCATGCCCCTACCTTCTGTCTGTGGCTCTACCCCCTTCCACCCATGGCCCCATCCACTGTCACTTCTGTTCCACCCCTTCCCCCACCAGCCCCACCCTATCACTCCTTTACCCCTGCCCCCGCTGTGGCCCTGAGACCAGAGAAGCTCTGTGCCCCTGCTGCAGCCCCCGGGCTGTAGCAGGGAGTGGGAGCTCCTCCAGCCCTGGGGCTGACATAGGGGAGACTTTTCCAGGGGGACCTAACTTGGCCAGGGCCCCTGATCATGGGCCCCACTGTCCCCTTGGCAGTGCAAGGTTTGGGGAGGCTGAGCCCCCTTGTCATAAACAGATAGCTAAGGGTTAATGTTCTTTTACCTATAAAGGGGTAACACCAGTAACCTAAAACACCTGACCAGAGGACCAATCAGGAAACAAGACTTTTTCAAATCTGGGTGGAGGGAAGTTTGTGTGTGAGTTCTTTGTTCTTTGTCTTGTGTCTGTGGCGTCTCGGCTATGAGAGTGATTTTTCTATCTCCTGCCTTTCTAATCTTCTGTTTCCAAGTTGTAAGTACAAAGATAATAAGACAATAAGTTTATATTGGTTTTTTTTGTATTTACATGTGTGTAGTTGCTGGAATGTTTAAATTGTATTCTTTTTGGATAAGGCTGTTTATTCATTTTTTTCTTTTAAGCAAATAACCCTGTATTTGTCACCTTAATACAGAGAGACCATTTTTATGTCCTTTTCTTTCTTTTTATATAAAGCTTTCTTTTTAAGACCTGTTGGATTTTTTCTTTAGTGGGGACTCCAGGGAATTGAGTCTGCAGCTCACCAGGGAATTGGTGGGAGGAAGAAGTCAGGGGGAAAATCTCGTTGTGTTAGATTTACTAGCCTGACTTTGCATACCCTCTGGGTAAGGGGGAAGAGAGATTAGCTATCTTGGTACTTCTATTTCCAGGACTGGAAACAGGGAGGGGGGAGTCCCTCTGTTTAGATTCACGGAGCTTGCTTCTGTATATCTCTCCAGGAACCCAGGGAGGGAACACCTGGAGGGGAGGAGGGGGAAGGGAAATGGTTTATTCCCCTTTGTTGTGAGACTCAAGGCATCTGAGTCTGGGGGTCCCCCGGGGAAGGTTTTGGGGAGACCACAGCGAGCCAGGCACTGTATAAATCCCTGGCTGGTGGCAGCTTTACCAGGTCCAAGCTGGTAACTAAGCTTGGAGGTTTTCATGCTAACACCCATATTTTGGACGCTAAGGTCCAAATCTGGGAAAAAATGTTATGACGCCCCTCCCCCCTGAGCCTCCATTACGAGCCGCCCAGGCTACCACTGCTCAGTGTGTGGCCAGTCTCTGTGTTTTCTGCTGCTCGTTCTGGGGAGCCTGGCCGGCCTTAGGGGTGGTGCCCCCCGATAGCCGCCCAGGGCTCCAGGGGTCAAAGGGCACCGTGTGGCAGTGCAAAGGTGCTCACTGCTCTCCCCTGCCCCAATGCTCCTCCATGGGTCCATAGAGGTTTGAGGGGAGTAAGGAGCAACCCTATGTGCTCCATGCGTCCTGGTCACTTTTCCCACTTGGGCTGTGCTGTGAGGGGAGCATCAGAAGCTGCTGCTCTCTGCCCTCCCGCTATGCAGCCCGGCTGAGGAAAGTGACCTGGATGCAGGGAGCTCGGATGATCTCACTTCTTGCCCCCACATCCCACAGCCCCTAGGGGTGCCCAGATGAGCAGCGTTCCAGGGAGGAGTGGGGGGCAGCAATGCCAGCTGCTCCATGCACACAGGTCAGTCTCCCCATGTGGGTGCAGGAGGGGGTGCAAGGGTTTCTGTGATGCCTATTCTATCAATATCGTCACTCAATACCAGGCACTCAAATTCACCAGTCTTAGTACTTAGACGTTTAGCGTTTGTATTTAAGCACTTCTAAAATGTGTCCCATTTTAGCTGTCTGCTATTACATGATGTAATTGAGGGAGACTCTTTCATTTCACTGTTTCTCATCAGAACCTACCTGTACATTATCATCTTCCATCCTCTCCACCTTACTAGGCTATAGAGAATCCCTGTGAATAGTTCCTCTCCTAACGGATGTCTCTGTCTGAACCCTGTGCTCCTCAGCGCCTGTCGGCTTTCCCCAGCTCTGAGGCTGTGTCTACACCGCGCACCTTACCACGGTGCAGCTGTGCCACTCTAACCATGCCATTGTAAGGTGCGCTGTGTGGCCGTCCTTATCGCTGAGAGAGAGCTTCCCCGGCAACAAAGCCAAACTACCTCCAATGAGGGGCAGGAGCTTTGTCACCGGGAGCACAGCTCCACCTATGATGCGCTGTTCACACTGCCGCTTTTCATGGCTCAAATTTTGGCATTCGGGGAGTGTTTTTTCTCACCGCAGAGAGACAAAATTTTTAGCAACAAAAGCCGAAATTAAAAAAAACTCCTCTGCAACCTATTTAATTTTACCTTTATACAACCTTTATACTGCCTCCAGTTCTGGTATCCTCATTTGAAAAAGATGTTGTGAAATTGGAGCTAGGGCAGCAAAGAGCCACCAAATGTTCTGAGGGCTGGAGAAAAATGCCTTCCAGTGAGCTATTGAAAGAGCTCAACCTGTTTAGCTTATCAAAAGAAGATTGAAAGGTGATTTCATTGAAATGTTGAAGGGCCTTAATGGAGAGAAAAGATTGGGTATTTACGGGCTCTTGAATGGAGCAGAGAAAGGCATAACAAGACCCAATGGCTGGAAAGTGAAAAGAGACAAATTCATATTACAACTGAGGCACAATAGTCAACAGCGAGGATGATTCACCACAGGAGCAAGCTACCAAGGAAAGTGGTGGATTCACCATCTCCTGATGTCATTTAATGAAGACTAGATGCCTTTCTGGAATGTGTTTGCCCCCAAAGTAGCTGTTATGTCATACAGGAGGCCTGTGATATGCAGGTTAGATGCTCTAATGGTGTCTTCTGACCATGAAGTCGACTAATTTCTGAAAAACTGAGTGTAGCATTGGGAGCAGCGTCTGATGTTTTCCTGTCTAGCCGGCTTGCTGCCTAGAACGAACGCTCCTTGAGTGGGGTGATCCACAGGGAGTAGCTCAAACCTCCAAAGTGCCTGGCCAGGGGCAGGACATTAGCCCAGCAAGGGAGGGGTGTGGCAGTGACATCACAAAGGCCTTTTGCAGGACCTCAGACTATTGGTCAAAGGTGGTGGGGAGGTGGTGACCTCACAGAGAGATGCTGACATCAGCCAGGCAGGACAGGGGCGAGGGGCCAGGGAAACCTCAGAGACCTCTGTGGCTTTGCTTCAGCACGTTTCCTTCTCCAGGTCTCTCTTTGAGGACTGAGAGATTATTTGGGGTCATGGACGTGAGCGCCAGGAGGAACCTCTTTCGAGTTTCCTCCTTCCCTTGTAGTGATTTTACTAGAAAACAGCCGTCCCTGTTTAGAAGGTAAGAGCCTCCTGGAGGTTTGAAACCTGTTCAGTCTGATCTATCTGGTGACAAGTGAATTCTAGGCATGGAAAACACGAGCTTAAGGAGGCAGAATTTTATTGCGCACCTGGGATTTTGTCCCTTAGAATCGCTGGGGACATTAGGGTTTGTCCTTTTTGTTTCACCTCTTCCTCCATCCCTCCCTCCTCTTCTTCTCTTGCTTCTTTTGTCCTTTCTCCTGTTCCCTTCCCAACAACAGGACGGAGGTGTGTGTGTGTGTGTGTTGCAGGGAAGTCCTCTGCAGCTCCCACTATGGAAGGTCCACCCAAAAATGTGGGACTGAAATAGTGCTCGGGCAGTGATCCCCACCGGTGACCTGGGCCATCCTTTGGGCTCTCTGGTGAGAACCCTCAGCCTCCCGTCCTCCGTCTCTACCCTGATTGGTTGAGCAGGGGGATGTTGACAGGGAGGAGACTCAGGTCCTTGTTGTTCTCTTTTAAGATCAAGTAAATAAGTCAGAACCAGTTCTATCTTTGATTAATTTTGCTGCTTCTCTGCATTAATTGTCTCTGAGCAGTTGATGATTCCCTCTAACATTGCAGTTCTCCTCAAATACTTGCTGAATAATTACTGTCACTGTTGTTGGTCTGGAGCTCATCTGAGAGCACAGTATTCAGGTCATTCAATGTCTGAAATTCAAGATCCGATGGTTTGTTTGAAAATCAGGGCTCTTCGGTCCTATTCCCAACACTGCCTCTGACGGGCTGTGTGACCTAAGACAAGTCAATTCTCCTTTCTCAGCCTGAGCTTCTCCCTCTTTCAAGTAGGGATAATAATGATCCGCTCTTACCTACCTCATGGTGGGTGAAGGATGCGGATCCATTTGGGAGTGTCACTAGAAGTAGTGCATAATATGAAGTTTCCCAGATTATGACATAATAGATTAGCTGAAATCGTCTATTTTATTTGTATTTTTTTATTTTGAAATTGTTAATAGTAGCAACGACTTAGCTCAGATTGAAGCATCTTATCTAATGGTTGAGATGTAAGTGTCTCCTCTTTGTGTGCGAGGAGACAATTTAACACACTCTGACAAAGAGGAGATGCTTTTGTTTTGCAACAAAATATTTTTGCAAAGATCTTTCATCCCACTTGTTATGATTTTGAGAAACAAACTGGTTTAGTCTAAATGGGATTTTCGGACAGAAACGGTTTGAATGAAATTTTCCCACCATCTCGATTCCTGGGCTCTGGGGTGTTTTCATCTGTTAGAACAGGAGTCAGAACTGGTTGCTTCTCTTTCTGGCTCTGCCATCGCCTTGTTGTGTAGGCCTTGGGTAGGTCACTTCCCTTCTCCCATCTGTCCAATCGGAACAGGAACAGTTCTCGAACTATGGGCAGTTTAGAGCCCAAGTGAGATAAGGGGTATTAAAGCCCTCTGTGAAGGAGAAAGGGGAGTTTCACAGTGTTTAGCACCAAGGAATTCTAAAGTTTGCTAAAATGTCTAGTCTGTGGAAACAAGAAATGGTCGGGGCCAAACTTATTAACCACTGCCTTTTTAAAGCCCATTCAAAGATGTGAGTCCCTATCTTTTAGGTACCTGTGGTTCTTTGCCAGCAGCAGAGAAGAGGTTCCTGCCTCCGTTTTTGTGGCCTTAACAAACCAGGTGTTGTGCCCCAGTTCTCGTCTGAGACCCCTGAAAAAGAACATCTTCCCATCCATGAACAAGACAGGACCTATCTTTCAAAGGGGAACAAAAAGACCTCTGGGACTTACAGACTAGCTAGCCTGACTGCCATAGCTGGAGAGATCCTGCAATACATTCTTAAACACTCAGTTTGTCAGCAGCACCTACAGGATGATTTGGTTCTTATGACTAGTGAGCGTGGAATTGTCAAGAACAAATCATTCCAAACCAATCCTCTTTCCTTCTTTGGCAGGGTTCTGGGCCTGGTAGAGGTGAGTAAACAATAGATGGGATCTAGCTTGGTGTTACTAAGGCTTTCGACACAGTCCCATAGGACATTCTCAGAAGCAAACGAGGGAAATGTAGTCCAGCTGCAATCAGTGTAATGTGGGTGCAGAGCTGGTTGAAAGCCAAGACTCCAGGAGCCCTTCTCCATGTTTAGCTGCCCAACGGGGAGGGTGAACCTAGTGGGTCTGGCAGGGATCAGTCCGGTGTCAGGTACTATTCTATATTTTCATGAATGATTTGGAAAATGGAGTGGAGAGCATGCTCCTAAAGTTTACAACTGACACCAAGCACTTTGGAGCACAGGATTGAAATTCAAAACACCCTTAACAAATTGGAGACTTGGTCTTCTTGAGCCAAACTCCATGGTTAGGGCTCTCTCTCTACACTGGGCTGAAGTGAAACCCCAGAGCCAAGCACTCCTCCTGGGCAGTGAGCTCCGACCTTGAATGGTCAGATGCTGCTTAGCACTGTCAGAGCAGCTTTTGCTGGGGGATTCTCCCAGCACTTTCCAATAGCGGGAAGGTATGAAATCCCCATTTGACTGCTGGGGACAGAGCCCGAGAGTGGGGAGCAACTTGCCCAAAGTCCCCAGAAAAAGGAAAACAACCAGCAGAGGAACCAATAGGAAACCCAGCAATGGAACTCAGGAGTCCTGGGGGTGTGCTGTGGTGACCAGATGTCCCAATTTTATAGGGACAGTCCGAATTTTGGGGTCTTATCTAGGATCCTATTACCCCCCACGCCGTCCCGATTTTTCACACTTGCTGTCTGGTCACCCTAGGGTGTGCACATGTGTGGGTCCCAGCTGCTCCCTGCCCCCCTCATTGAAGCAGATGTGCAGGGTTACTGCCCTGGGAAGTGCAGGGCACCAGTGGATGTGGGGTTGGCTGGAGGTAGGGTCTGGCTTCAGGCAGGGCAAGGGCTGCGTGGCTGGCTGGCTTCAGGCAGGGGGGTGCATCAGGGGTTGGCTGGAGACAGGGCAGGGAGGATGCGGCTGGTGCAGGCAAAGCAGAAGGTGCAGGGCTGGCTGGAGACAGAGGCTGACTGCCGGCAGGGCAGGGCAGGGGGTGCAGGGCTGGCTGCAGGCAGGGCGTGGGGCAGGGCCGGTGCAAGGAAGTTTCATGCCCTAGGCGAAACTTCCACCTTGCACCCTCCCCCCCCCCGCACCCCTGCCCTGAGGCGCCCCACCCGTGGCAGCTCCCCCCTCCACCCTGAGGCTCCCCTCTTGTGGCAACTCTCCTGCTCTGCCCTGCGGCACCCCCGTCGCCCGAGCTCACCCCTGCTCCGAGCACGAGCACCCCGAGCACGCCGTGGCCGCTTCACTTCTCCCACCTCCAAGGCTTGAGGCGCCTAAGCCTGCCAGGCAGTCAAGCACCCTCCTCTGAGCCACAGCAGTCCTGACAGTTGACAATAGAGGCACCTTAACCCCTGAGTTCCTTCAATGTGTCCCCCTCGGGGGTCCAGCTCCGATCACCAGATACTCGGGGTATGTCTATACCACCTGCCGAATCGGTGGGCAGCGATCGATCCAGCGGGGGTTGATATATCGCGTCTAGTGTAGATGCAATACATTGAGTGCTCTCCCCTCGCCTGCTGTACTCCAGCTCGGTGAGAGGCGCAGGCAGAGTCTACGGGGAGCTGCAGCAGTCAACTCACCGAGACTGTGACATTATAATTGTTAGGCCTGAATAAAGATATAGCAGACAAAACCAGGTATGCCAACCTGACCAAAGTCAGGCTAACAGAGGTTTGTGGGTAATCCCTGAGTGGAAAACACTGAGAAGCAGCAGCATGTCTCACAAGCGCTGGGAAAAAGTGAGATAAGAGAGAAGCTGCATTCCTGGCATAGTACCAGATGTGCTGTGTTCGGGCAGCTCCTTCGAAGAACTGATAAGAGTCCTAGTTTCCCAGCCTCCTTGTTTTCGCTCCCTGGTTTTGTTCTTTGTTTGTTTTTAACTCCCCTACATTTCTAACTTTAGGCATGCATGTATACTAAAGGTGTCTAGTTTCTAGTTGTTAGAAGAAGGGGGTGGGTTGCTCCAGTGAATAATTTATGACGCGACGGAACTGTCTATATAGGCTTATACTAAGATGTAAAGAGCAGGCTGGTTCTCTCTGGAGACGAGCTGCTCTCTATTGATGCGTGCACTTGTCAATAAAGAGCTTTTGATCGGACCTTGCTGGTGTTGCCTGTCTCTCTCGCGGTCAGACAACGAACTTTGCCGTCTGGGTTAGAGTCCCTGACATCTTTGGCGACTCCGCCGGGACCCGTCTGACTCTCCGGCGGGGGATCGGACCCTGAGGCAACGCAGCGCGCATCCTCCAGTTTAGAGGAGCCTTGCCTGGTGATCTGATCTCTGCGTTGGCGATAAGGCGTGTTCTGTGAACCAGCTGAAACTCTTGGAAATCCAGCAACGTCCACCTACCCATTGAGTAGGGTCCAGGTTGTCGGGGTTAGAGTCCCTGACTACTTAGGTCTGGGTTAGAGTCCCAGTCCAGGTCTGGGTTAGAGTCCCAGTCCAGGTTTGCACAGGATCCAAGTTGTCTGGGTTAGAGTCCCAGCCTGGGTTTGAGTCTCAGTCCAGGTGTTCAAGTCCCTGGAGAGGTAAGCGAGCGCTCGACGCGGGGAGGTGGGGGTTAGAGTCCCTTTACCTCGACCCGGGGAGGAGGGGTTAGAGTCCCTTCATGAAGAGGGGTTAGAGTCCCTTCATTAAAATGAGACAAGTTGGCAGTAAGTGCCCGGGGGATGCCCCGTTGTCTCTGATACTTAGAGATTGGAAAGAGATTTCTGAGACAGCTGATCTAGTTAAATTTAAGATGAGAAATCTGTGTTGGATCCAATGGCCATCATTTACCTTTCATTTGTCCCCAACTAGAGACTGGCCGGTGGGTGAAACCTTTTCCACAGATAGGAGGAACTCCTTAAGGGATATTTTGGTTGATCTTAGGCCGAGACAAATGGATTACTTGTTTGTATGGTATAATTATAAACCCATGGAGGGATGGGTAGCTTTTGAAGCTGTTTGTATGGAGAGCTCTTGTAAAAAAATCACCCACCATATGCACCAGAGCCGCACCGGGAGGAGGACAATTTTGTTCCTGTTCTTCCCCGTCTGATGGAGTGCAAGGATTCAAAAGCAGGTTAGGGACAGTTCAGGGACAGAGGAGAATCAAGGGGGAGCTCAGAGTGATGTTCCCTCATCTTCAGAGGAATCAGGCAGCCTCACCCCCTCTGTGCAGCCTCCAGCCAGCCTTTTGCAAACTTGGTCAGGGACTGCTTTTCAAACACCCCCAATATTACAGCAGCCCTTGTCCTTGCCCTTGTGGACCCCCACTAGGTTACTTAACTCCATGAGAGAGAATGTTTCTGAGACACCTCTGATATTACAAGCCTCATTGAGAACTTATCTGGTTCTACTGGTTGCTGGGGAACATGAGATGGTTTTACCCATACCCTGTTTGCAACTTCAAATTTGTTTAACTGGCAGTGCACTATGCCTCACTTATGAGACAATCCTGAGGCAGTGGAAAGAATGTTCTGCACAATCTTTTTCACTCATGTGCCCACTTGGGCAAATGTAAATCAGTTATTAGATACTCTCATGACAGAAGATGAAAGACAAAAAGTAAAAGAAAAATCTGCAGCTCATTTGAATGCACCTTGGCTAATTACTGACCCTAACTGGAATCCCAATAATCCAGCTCAAAAGACAAAGTTGGATGGATTTTTAAAAGCTGTTTTGAATGGTATTAGAGATGCAGGGGAGGCTACTCCAAATTGGAGCAAGGTGACTGCTTGTGTTCAGCATCCAGATAAGCACCTCTCTGACTTTTGTGCTCGACTGATTTGTGAAGTTAAAAAGCATGGGAATTTAAATCCTGAAACTGATCATGGAAAGGAGATGGTTAAAATGGTTTTCATGTCACAATGTGCAAAGGATATTGCAAAAAGATTTAGAAAGCATCCAGATGGTACGCAAGGGAAAAGTTTGTCTGAAGTAGTTAGCATTGCTACTAGAATGTTTAATGGGAAAGAGAAAAAGAAAGAAAAAGACATAAGGAACGGGTTAATTTAAAAATCATCTTGGCCCCGGGATGGAAGGAGGGGGGTGCTCTGCGTTCAGGGTCAGGAATCGGCGCGGACTGTGCTTGGTGCAGGGAGGGGCTGCTTTCGGCCCCAGCTGGCTGTGAAGGAAAAAATATAGACAGAGGCGAAGCAAAGGAAATACAAGTTACAGAACTGAAATTACATTTGCAAAGCTTAACTGTCCAGTAAGATCCAACAGTGTGCCTTTGTGACCCTGGAGTCGGTGTGGCTTGGTGACACCAAAGAAGCCACAGGCAGCCGACCTGGACTGGAATCTCTGAAAGAGACGCCGCAGGAGATTCCAGGGTGTAAAAGAACAGCCCTCCCAAGAGCAGAAGCATGTTGGAAATTCTGGACAAGCTGTATACAGGATAATCTCCCTTCCACCTCTCCCCCTCCTCTGAACATTATACACAGAAGTGGCCAGTCTGGACGTACGTGTGTAAGTATGAAAGGAGCTTCGGGCTTGGGGCATTAATATTTTCCTGAGTGATGTGGGAGCGTTCCCAACACTCTCCGTTGTTGTTTTATTATTTTATTAATGAAGCTTTAAAATTCAGTTATATGGTGTGTTTTCTTTATCTTCCCCCAACGATCCTGTAGTGTCAGCCTGATCATCTGACATGAGGGATAGATTGGTAACAGAAATTTGTCACAGTTTGGTGAGCAATTAAGAAGGGGGGAGCCCTGCAGAATTTACACCATCTATTTGTTTTACCCTTGTTATTTTGTGTTTGCTTTGCTTGGTACTGTTGGTGTTATATGCTGAGAACTGCATGAGTAAAAGTGAGTCCTAATAGGATAAGGAAACACTATCTGGTTCTGGTTCTGTTCTATTTAACCAGTTACTGTTGTTGTTTTTTTTCTCTGTTCATTTGGGTGTTAGGAGTGTGGGTGGAACTGAACCTCTTGTTCGTAATTCCTCGGAGTGGAAGCCATGTGTGCGAGACAGCTCTGAGGTTAAATTGAGATCCTTCTGTCCTGTCCCCTGTAGCGGTCAGTGTATAGAAGTGGGAAAGTCTGGCTTAGACTGTAATTCCCTCTGCTCTCTGTGTAATTCTCTTTTCTGTTTAAGTGTCAAACAGATGAATGAGTCTCTGGGTAAACCCTCTAAGAGTAGTCCTTCAAATTATATGTTAAGTAAATGGCCTTTGCCCAATGGGCCATGTGTCTTCGTCTAGGTGGCAAGCCTCATGAAGGAGGACTCGGGTAGTCTTGTGAGTAAGAATGTTTAAGGGAAGAGACCAGGAGGGGTGGGGGGCTAGTTGAGAAGCCCACCCTCCTAGCTAAACTGGTAGTGGAAGAAGTTGGTGCCTATGGAAGGGACGGTTCAGTGAGAAAAGCAGGATCGGGCCCAGGCGGGCAGGCAACAGACAGAGAGATTGGAAAACAGGTTGGAAAACTTTAAGGGTGTAGTGGAAGGAAGGAGTCAGTAAGTGTAAGCATGGGGATTTCAAATACCCAGAACTTACTTGGAATGGTGATTTGAGTTGATAAAAGTGGCTGTTGGGAGACAAGCAAGTGATTTAAGGGAGAGTGAGAAGTTAACTCTGTAGTTGCTGGAGGAAACAGCAGTTGAACTTTGTAAAAATGCTAAAGAGGAAAGTTCTTGGTGTCTTTGAAATGTTTGTAAATAAATTGAGGCAAAGAGATTGTTAATTGCAATCATTTAGAATTTAGTTAAATTAGCTGAAGAAATGTATATAGTGCTATGTAATTGAAATTTTATTAGGCTGTAAGGGCACTATAAGTAGTGATGTTTTCTTTCAGTGTTTGAAAGCAAGAGTTAAAAGTAAAAAGCAAGCCAGAAAGCATCTGTATTCATGCAAATTATCTAACTGATAAGGTAGGAGCCACTGAAACCTGGGCTGCCTATGAAACACATAAAATATGGGATAATTCCTCTGTTTTTCCTGAAATCAACAAGGGTATTTGTCTATTTTAAGCAATGATTGTCTGCCCAGAAGGGGTAGACCTCTGTTTTTTTGTCTTTCAGATAATCAGAGAAAACTGATGCCAGCTAAACAGCATTCAACGTACCATGCATTTACTGGCACAATAGAAATTATGTTTTGTGTTCTATGTTCTGTCTTGTGGTGTTTGTCTTGTGGCCGGAATTTTTGTGTTTAATATTTTTATAAAATAATCTAGTTTAAAATCAAACAAAAAGGTTAAATTAAAATGCAGATACTTGTTTTGTTCAACTTGGAATACAAAGTGTTTAGATAAATCAGGAGAATGTGATATACTAAAGTCTAATGCATTTCCTTAAGTAAGGAAAAGAAACTTTATTGGTCAAATTGTTAATTGCAAAAATTGTTGTTAAAATTTGCATACCAACAGTCTTTGAAAGCAAGGACATGAAAAGTTAACCCACTCCCCATATTGTACATGGGATCTTTCTGGCTACCTCAGATTTCTAGCCAGAGGGCTGGGGATGGTGGAAGGCTATTGGACTAGAGGTTGTATTGAGTGAACTCCTCAAAGTGGGTGTGCTTGTCCTGGCTTGTTGCTCGAAAGCTCTGTAATAAGGTTATTTTAGTAAAAGGGTGTGTGTGGCATATATTAAATAATAAGACTAATGTACTGTATAATGACAATGTGTAGGTGTTCATTGTTGGGAAAAAGGTGTATAAGTAAAAAGTGAAAGTTTCCTTTGCAGGTTAAAAGAAGCCAAGAAGGGAAGAAGCACAAAGAACAGAATGAATTAACTGAAAAAATAAAATAAAATAAAATAGCAAGCTCAGGCTATAGATAAGACACTGACTCCATTCAAGGACACTGCTCACAGTTAAGACTTGGTTAACAACCAGGAAAAGGAGGGCTTGAATTTGCCCATGCAGCTATGAGATCTGAAAAACACTGCCAGGCACTAATGAAATGTGTTAAGTTTTTTTTTCTCACAGGTAAGGAAGCGCTACCCAAAGACCCTAGCAGCCCTGCCACTCCTTGGAACCAGGAGACGGGATTGATGTAAAGGTCCACCAACGAAAGACTGCCTTGGCTCCATGCTGGAAAGGCCCTTAAGTCCTGATGACTACCAACACCGCTGTGAAGTACCAAAGACTGACTGCTTGGACCCAAGATTCTCACTGCAAAAAGACCCCTCCACATTGGGAGAATTCTCCTACTGATGATTAGCCTATTTCACCTTCTAGCTCCACTGTGCCTTCTGGACAGTAGGGAAAAAGTACAAGGTGAAGTGCTAGTAGCCTCTCCCTTATCCACTGACAGATCTACTGTGCCTTTGAATTTTTCTAGAAAAAGCAAAACCATTACAGGGTGATGTGCTAGTAACCTCTCCCCTATATGATGCTGCACCAAGACTGTTTTGGGAAAGAAGAAGGAACACTCACTCCACTGAAATTGCTAAAGTCCAGGAATTCCTGACTAGAAAGGACATTAAGAACTGACCCCGGTGAAGAAACAAAGAATTGTACACTGGCAGAAAAAATTTGTGGGACCCATGCTTGGGAATGTGGTATTGATTGGATTTTGGGGTTTATTCTACAGGCTGTGCCCTGTGTTGTGGATAAATTCTTCAGCATGTATTGCTCTCTCTAATTGGATTTTAAATAACAAGTACCCGAAGAGTTTGTTCTGCCACTGGAAATTTTACCTGTATTGAAACCATTCCAGTGACTAATAATGTAACCCCCTCCTATGCTATTAATGTCAATGCCTTTTAAAAGTACCTGAAAATAGTTAAATAACAAATGTAATATAGTACTACACCAAGGAAAGATGGTATTAAATATCACTGAGGCTGGGAAGGCATTGCAGTGGGATCTAGTATGTTTGGAGATTCAGAATTTCCTGAATGACCAGCTGATGGCCATTTGGAGTGATCTTGAGTACCAGACTTGGCCCACTGCCCTTACAGACACATCAGGAGTACCATCTGATCTGTGGTCATGGAGATATACTAAAGACTTTCTGGGTGGAAGTGTAAACATTTACAGTGCTCCTTCCAAGCATTTGGACTGGGGGGTGTGGGCTTCCACATACCGAATCCTGACGGGTCCATGGGGAGGATGCACATGGGACTGGATTATTCACCGAAACATCTGGGAAATTAGACCACTTGGTATACCTAACTGATTTATAGTCAGTGCCCCAATCCCTTAGTTGTCAGACAAACAGGATTCCACTCTTTTGTCCGTGCACTCATTCCTGGATTGTGGGTGGCTAAGCTCAAGAGAGCAGTTGTAAATATTTCTGCAGAGCTTGAAAAAAAACAGCTAATGCATTAATAGACGCTTTCCAAAAGTTGCAACGAAAGACTGATGAAGTAGCAGAAGTAACTTTGCAAAATAGACGTGTGCTAAATGCCATGAATGCTGAATTAGAGAGGGGCTTGTGCTCGCATTGGGGAAAAATGTTGCTTTGCTGTTAATCACTCTGGCTTAATTGACAAAGATTTACAAGCTATTAAGAATGTTGCTGTTGTTTTCCATGCTATATCTCTTGATCACACTTTTAGTTTTAAGGACCTCCACTCAGACCTTGGGTCATGGTTTACTAGCCTCCCCCGTACAATTGTTAAATGGATATGTGTCCCAAGAGTCCCATTATGGTCCTCTAGGGACAAAGGGGGGATTGTTAGGCCTGAATAAAGATATAGCAGACAAAACCAGGTATGCCAACCTGACCAAAGTCAGGCTAACAGAGGTTTGTGGGTAATCCCTGAGTGGAAAACACTGAGAAGCAGCAGCATGTCTCACAAGCGCTGGGAAAAAGTGAGATAAGAGAGAAGCTGCATTCCTGGCATAGTACCAGATGTGCTGTGTTCGGGCAGCTCCTTCGAAGAACTGATAAGAGTCCTAGTTTCCCAGCCTCCTTGTTTTCGCTCCCTGGTTTTGTTCTTTGTTTGTTTTTAACTCCCCTACATTTCTAACTTTAGGCATGCATGTATACTAAAGGTGTCTAGTTTCTAGTTGTTAGAAGAAGGGGGTGGGTTGCTCCAGTGAATAATTTATGACGCGACGGAACTGTCTACATAGGCTTATACTAAGATGTAAAGAGCAGGCTGGTTCTCTCTGGAGACGAGCTGCTCTCTATTGATGCGTGCACTTGTCAATAAAGAGCTTTTGATCGGACCTTGCTGGTGTTGCCTGTCTCTCTCGCGGTCAGACAACGAACTTTGCCGTCTGGGTTAGAGTCCCTGACATAAGTATAATCTAATATCTCATTGAAAGGTGACAGGGCCAGAAAGAGTTAATTAACTCACCTCACCGACTGACCTGACCCGTGGGTGAACCTTAAAAACTGGTTAACAAGATATGTAAATGAACAGAGCTTTGAAATGCAAGTCTGCAGTGTTAGAGGTAGAAGGGGAGGTGTTTGCTCAGGTCTTGTGATGTCAGCAAACAAGTCTTGTCTATTGCTCTAGTTTTAATTCAAAGAGCAAAAAAAGAATATTAACATTTATGATGATACTTGAGTGAAATAGTATTATTGTCTGTGTCTCTTTGAAGGTTGTGGTAATCTGTATCTGAACTGTTTGATGGATGTACTAATTGCCAGGATGTTTGGAAGAAGAGTTAAGCCTATTGTTTTCTCAGGCTGAAAGGCTGCTGGAAATGTTTAAGAACCTGGGACACGATCCTTCTTCATCTCAGATCTGCTTTGGGTTTCAAGAGGGGGAAACCTTAAGCCACAAGGATTGAGATCCCCAGTCATTGACTGGAGCCACCCTGAATATGGACATTGGATTATAACCTATGGACTATTTCTAAAAGGACTTTTGGCAACTACAAGCTCATCTCTACTTTGTATCTGAACCTCAAAAATTGAATTCAAGTCTATATGTCTATTAATCTTTTAACCAACACTCACTCTCTCTCTTTTCTTTTCTAATAAATTTTAGCTTAGTTAATAAGAATTGGCTATAGCATGTATTTTAGGTAAAATCTAAGTTATAATTGAACCTGGTTATGTGGCTGATCCTTTGGGATCGGAAGAATCTTTTCTTTTATATGATGAAGTAAGATTTTCAGGAATCATCATCATATCTAACAGGTGTGTCTGGACGGAGGCCTGAGGCTGGGTACTTTAAGGGAACTGCGTGGTTTAAACTTCTAAGTAACCAGTGAGGTACTACAGAAGCTGTTTTGTGCTGGCTTGGTAAATCTAAGTATTGAAATAACCAGCAGCGTTTGGGATTTGTCTGCCCTGTTTTGTTTGCAATTCACTCTGATTGAGTGAGCTGAGCTGGCTCCCACGGGCAGCACCGTCACACCTACAGCCAGGCTGCAGAGGTCCGGGGGATCTTAGGGGCCTTGGGGTGCACAGATACCTATGTCCAGGCCATAGCGGTCCCTGGGGGGCTTAGAGAGTTTGGGGGGGACACAGATACCAATCTCCATGCTCTAGGGTCCCATGGGGGCTTAGAGGGTTCGTGGGGGGCACATATTCCTACATCCAGGCTGTAGGGTTACCAGGGGGGCTTAGGGGGTTAGTGGGGGGCAAAGATACCTACGTCCAGGCTGGAGGCATCCTGGGAGTCTTAGGGGATTTGTGGGGGCCAAAGACACCTATGATGTCCAGGCTGTAGGGGTACCAGTGGGTTTTAGGGGTTCGAGTGGGCACAGATACGTATGTCCAGGCTGTATCGTTCCCAGGGGGGGTTAGAGGTTTCGTGAGGGGCACAGATATCTACGTCCAGATTGTAGATGTCCCGGGAGGGGGGGGTTAGGGGGGTTGTGGGAGTGCAAATACCTATGTCCAGGCTGTAGGGGTTCCTGGGGGCTTAGAGGGTTTCTGAGGGGCACATATACCTACGTGCACACTGGAGTGTCGCAAGGGGCTTATGGAGTCTATATGGGGAACAGATACCAATGTTCTGGCTGTATAGGTCCCTCGGGGGCTTAGGGGGTTTGTGGGGGGCACAGATACCTAAGTTCAGGCTGGAGGGATCTCTGAGTGTCTTAGGTGTTTGGTGGGAGGCACAGATACCTACGTCCAGGCTGCAGGGGTCTCGGAGGGGCTTAGGGTCTGTCACGGAGTGTGGGGGAGTCCGGTCCTGCACCCCTCTTCCTGGGACTCACAGTGACTCTCAGCCAGCCAGTAAAACAGAAGGTTTATTGGACAACAGGAGCGAAGGATACAGCAGAGCTTGGAGGCACAAGCAGGACCCCACAATCAAGTCCTTCTAGGGGTTCAGGAAACTTAGTTCCCAGTTTGGGAATCCCTGAATTCCAACCACCCAGACCAAAACCGAAACTGAACTAACCCAACTCCCTCCAGCTGGCCATTTGCTGTGTCCAGCTTCCCGGGCAAAGGTGCTGACCCCTCCCCGCGCCTAGCTCAGGTTACAGGCTGAGCACGTGTCCGGTCCTAAAGTCACCCCCTGCTCTCCCATCCCCCACACAGACAGTCCCTACTCCATCACAGTAATGCACAGAGCATTTCCTGCATGGAGCAACAGTGACACCATGTGGCCATGCAGGGAAATGCACAGAGTATTTCCTGGATGGAGCAACAGTGATTCCATGTGGCCACGCAGGGTAATGCACAGAGCATTTCTCTCATAGAGGAACAGTGACAACATGTGGCCATGCAGGGTAATGCACAGAGCATCACGCCTATGTAGAGGCTGTAGAGATCCCTGGGGGGCTTAGGGGTCGTGGGGGGCACAGATAGCTACGTCCAGGATGGAGACATTCTGGTGGGCATTAGGGGCTTCATGAGGGGCACAAATATCTACGTCAGGGCTGGAGAGGTCCCTGGATGGCTTAGGGGGTTGTGGTGAGCATAGATACATACATCCAGGCTGCAGGGGTACCAGAGGGACTTAGGGGGTGTCACGTAGTGTGGTGGAATCTGGCCCTGCACCCCTCTTCCTGGGACACACAGTGACTCAGCCAGCCAGTAAAACAGAAGGTTTTTTTGGCCAACAGGAACGAAGGATACAGCAGGGCTTTTGGGCACAACCAGGACCCCTCAATCGAGTCCTTCTGGGGGTTCAGGAAGCTTAGTTCCCAGTTTGGGATTCCCTGAATTCCAACAACCCAGCTCCAAACCAAAACTGAACTAACTCCCTCCAGCCAGCCCCTTCCTTTATTCAGCTTCCTGGGCAAAGGTGCTGACCCCCTCCCAGCTGCCTAGCTTAAGTTACAGGCTTAGGTCCTGTCCCTCACCTAAAGTCACCCGCTGCTCTCCCATCCCCCACACAGACAGTCCCCACTCCATCACAGTAATGCCCAGAGCATTTCCCCCGTGGAGCAACAGTGACACCATGTGGCCACACAGGGTAAGGAACAGAGCATTTCCTGCATGGAGCAACAGTGGCACCGTGTGGCCACACAGGGTAATGCACAGAGCATTTCCTGCATGGAGCAACAGTGACACCATGTGGCCATGCAGGGAAATGCACAGAGCATTTCCTGGATGGAGCAACAGTGATTCCATGTGGCCACGCAGAGTAATGCACAGAGCATTTCTCTCATAGAGGAACAGTGACAACATGTGGCCATGCAGGGTAATGCACAGAGCATCACGCCTATGTAGAGGCTGTAGAGATCCCTGGGGGACTTAGGGGTCATGGGGGGCACAGATAGCTACGTCCAGGCTGGAGACATTCTGGTGGGCATTAGGGGCTTCATGAGGGGCACAAATATCTACGTCAGGGCTGGAGAGGTCCCTGGATGGCTTAGGGGGTTGTGGTGAGCATAGATACATACGTCCATGCTGTAGTGGTCCCTGGGGGTTTAAGGAGTTGGTAAGGGTCACAGAAACCTACGTATGGTCTGGAGGGGTCCCTGGGGGACTTAAGGGTTTGTGGTTGCGCAGATACCTACGTACCGGTTGGAGGGGGCCCTGGGGAGCTTAGGGGGTTTGTGTGGCGTACACATAGCTATAACCAGGCTGGTGGGGGCCCTATGGGTCTTAGAAGGCTGGTGGGGGGCAGAGATACCTATGTAGGGACTGGAGAAGTCCTGGGGAGGGCTTTGGGGGTTCCTGGAAGTCACAAATATCTACGTCCAGGCTGGAGGAGTTCTGGGGGTATTAGGGAGTTGTGCGGGGGCACAGATACCTATATCGAGGCTGTAGGGGTCCTGGGGTTGCTTTGGGGAATTTTGGGGTACAGATACCTACTTCCATGCTGTAGGGGTCGCTGGGAGGATCAGTGGGTTCGTGAGGGTGCACAGATATCTACGTCCGGTCTATAGGGATCCTGGGGGGGGGCTTAGGGGTTTGTAAGGGGCACAGATACATTCATCCAGGCAAGAGGGGTCCTAGGGACCTTAGTGGGTTCATGCTGGGCACAGATACCTGCGTCTAGGCTGGAGGGGTTTTGGGGGTCTTAGGAGGGTTGTGTGGGCACAGATACCTATGTCGATGCTGGAGGGGTCCTGTCATGTCTTAGCGGATTCGTGGGGTCAGAGATACCTACATCTAGGCTGGAGGGGTTCCGGGGGGATTAGGTGTGTTTGAGGAGGGGAACAGATACCTACATCCTGATGGTAGGTGGCCCTGGGTAGCTTAGGCGGTTTTTGTCGGTCACAGATACAAACATCCATGCTGTAGGGGTCCCGAGGGACTTTGTGGGGCTCTAGGGGTCACAGATACCTACCTACAGTCTGGAAGGTTCCTGTGGGTATTAAGGGGTGTGTGGGGCATACAGATGCCTACATCTGGGCTTGTGGGTTCCCTGGGGGGCTTAGAGGTTTGTGGAGAGCACAGATACCATTATCCAGGCTAGATGGGTTCTGGTGGGATTAGGGGGTTGTGGGGGGCACAGATACCTATGTAAACAGAAGCAGGATGAACTCTATCCCTCACATCTGGTGGTGAATTATGGCAAGTGTGGAAAAGGATTTCAGGGTCTGATCATGTTTGCATAGACACACTCACCGTGCGTGACACGGCCACGGCAGCCTGGGATGGTTACTTTGGCAGCTATGGTATCCCCAGTTTATTTGTTGTTGGGGTGTGAGATGTGGAGTGTTGTCACCCTGATTGTGTGGATGAGGAACTGTGAAACAGCTTTGAGACAGGGATTCTCACCATCAGTTGAGTGGCACTCACTAGACAAGGGAGTGGGCTCCTTGGGTGAGCTAGAGTCACCAATTGCACTTTTTTTCTTTTAACAGTTGAATAGCAGTGTTGATTTTTTATTCTCTTAAAAGTTGAATTTCTAGGTTCTTGAGCTGAAATCACTGAAAAGATGTGTTAGCTTGTGGGGGACTCTGAAACTGTATTGCAGAACACAGTAGTTGGCAGACAGGAGCAGTTTGTGGGAGTGTCCCACGGAGTGAGATGAGTCTAGCAGTTTTGGGGGATAGCTGGAGCAGAACACAGGTCGGCTGGCAGAGCAGCTGGTGGACCGAGCTGAGCAGTTTGTGGGGAAGGCAAAAGCAGAATCCCATGGAGAGGCAGAGCAGTCAGCAGTGGACCACATAAGGTGCCCCTTTCTACTCAGGCTGGCAGGGGGAAAAACCCTGCAGATAGACTCTTGAACTCTGGGGTTGCGCAACTGTGGGTGATTTTGGGGTTGCTGGACTCTTGAAACGTTGGAGATATTGGACTTTGGAGCCTTGGGGTGATTTGGGGATTGCTGGACTCATGAGCCCAGGGAAAAGGACACGGCCTAGTTGAGGTGTTTTCCCAATTTAATGCTATGTTGTTTATCTCACGTTATTAAACATTTTCTGCTACACCCAGACTCTGTGCTTGCGAGAGGGGAAGTATTGCCTCTTTGAGGCACCTAGGAGTGCGTATGTAAAATTTTCCCATGTCACTGGGTGGGGGACTCGAGCTGGTTTGCATTACATTGTAGGCAAGGGACCCCTATGTATTGAACCCAGTCCTTGCTGCTATCAGTTCAGCCTGGCAGAAGGGTTCCACCTACGTCCAGGCTCAAGGGGTCCCTGGGGGGCTTAGGGAGTTCGTGGGGGGCACAGATATCTAGGTCCAGGCTGTAGGGGGTCGGGGGGGGCTCAGGAGTTTGGTGGGGGGCACAGATACCTACGTCCAGGCTGCAGGGGTCCCAGAGGGACTTAGGGGGTGTCACGTAGTGTGGTGGAATCTGGCCCTGCACCCCTCTTCCTGGGACACACAGTGACTCAGCCAGCCAGTAAAACAGAAGGTTTTTTTGGCCAACAGGAACGAAGGATACAGCAGGGCTTTTGGGCACAACCAGGACCCCTCAATCAAGTCCTTCTGGGGGTTCAGGAAGCTTAGTTCCCAGTTTGGGATTCCCTGAATTCCAACAACCCAGCTCCAAACCAAAACTGAACTAACTCCCTCCAGCCAGCCCCCTTCCTTTATTCAGCTTCCTGGGCAAAGGTGCTGACCCCCTCCCAGCTGCCTAGCTTAAGTTACAGGCTTAGGTCCTGTCCCTCACCTATAGTCACCCGCTGCTCTCCCATCCCCCACACAGACAGTCCCCACTCCATCACAGTAATGCCCAGAGCATTTCACGCATGGAGCAACAGTAACTCTGTGTGGCCATACAGGGTAATGCACAGAGCATTTCCTGCATGGAGCAAGAGTGACACCGTGTGGCCAGGCAGGGTAATGCACAGAGCATTTCCTGCATGGAGCAACAGTGACACCGTGTGGCCACGCAGGGTAATGCACAGAGCATTTCCACGCATGGAGCAACAGTGACACCATGTGGCCACGCAGGGTAATGCACAGAGCATTTCCTGCATGGAGCAACAGTGACACCATGTGGTCACGCAGGGTAATACACAGAGCATTTCCTGCATGGAGCAACAGTGACACCATGTGGCCATACAGGGTAATGCACAGAGCATTTCCTGCATGGAGCAACAGTGACACCATGTGGCCCACACAGGGTAATGCACATAGCATCGCACCTACGTGGAGGCTGTAGAGATCCCTCGAGGGCTTACGGGGGTTCGTAGGGTCACAGATATCTACATCCAGTATGGGCGGGACCCTGGGAGAGTTAGGGGGGTTGTGAGGGGCATAGGTACTTGCGTCCAGGCTGTAGAGGTCCTGGTGGGGATTAAAGGCTTCCTGGAGGACAGCAATATCTACGTCCAGGCTGAAGGGGTCCCTGGACGCTTAGGGGGTTGTGGTGAGCACAGTGATCCCTGGGGGTATAGGGACTTGGTGAGGGGCACAGATACCTATGTATGTCCTGGAGGGGTCCCTGGGGGGGGCTTAGTGATACTGTAGGAGACACAGATACCTACGTCCAGGCTATAGGCATTCTGGGGGGGCTTAGGGCTTTGGGGGGGCATAGATACCTACATCCAGGCTGGAGGGGTCCCGGGGGGCTTAGGTGGTTTGTGGGGAGGGGCACAGATATGTACATCCAGGCTGGAGAGGTTCCGGAGAGGATTAGGGGTTTTTGCGGATGGCAGAGATATCTATATCCATACTCTAGGGGTCTCGGGGGGCTTAGGGCTGGATGTGTCCCGAGGAGCTTAGGGGGTTTGTGGGGTGCTCAGACACCTGTGTCCAGGCTGTAGGGAACCCTGGGGGCTTAGGGGGTTCGCGGGGGTCACAGGTAGTTACGTCCAGGCTGAAGGGGTAATGGGAGTGCTTAAGGGATCGGGGCTGACACAGATACCTACGTCCAGGGTCTAGGGGAGGCAGGAGAAGTGAAGCGGCCATGGTGTGCTTTCAAGTAGGGATAATAATGATCCACTCTTACCTACCTCATGGTGGGTGGAGGATGGGGATCCATTGGAGAGTGTCACTAAGAGTAGTGCATAATATGAGGTGTCCCATCACGTTTACTCAGAGCAGATTATGACATAATAGATTAGCTGAAACAGTCTTTTTTATTTGTATTTTTTTATTTTGGAATTGTTAAGAGCAGCAATGACTTAGCTCAGACTGAAGCATCTTATCTAATTTTCAAGATCTAAGTGTCTCCTCCTTGTGTGTGATGACACAATTTAACACACTGTGACAAACAGGAGATGCTTTTGTTTTGCAACAAAATCTTTTTGCAAAGAACTTCCATCTCACTTGTTATGATTCTGAGAAACAAACTGGTTTAGTCTGAATGGGATATTTGGACAGAAACGGTTGGAATGAAATTTTCCCACCATCCCAGTTCCTGAGCTCTATCCCTGCCTCTGGGGGGATTTGTTGTCTGTTAGAACAGGAGTCTGACTGGCGGCTTCTCTTTCTGGCTCTGCCACCGCCTTGCTGTGTAGGCCCTTGTGTAGGTCACCTCCCTTCTCTGTACCTCAGGCTCCTCCCATTTGTCCAATGGGAACAGGGACAGTTCTCGAATTCTGGGCAGTTGTGAGCCTGAGTGAGAAAAGGGGTGTTGAAGCCCTCTGTGAAGAAGAAAGGGGAGTTTCACGGTGTTTTTGCACCAAGGAATTCTAAACCAAAACTGAACTAACTCCCTCGAAGTCCTTCTGGGGGTTCAGGAAGCTTAGTTCCCAGTTTGGGATTCTCTGAATTCCAACTACCCAGCTCCAAACCAAAACTGAACTAACTCCCTCCAGCCGACCCCTTCCTGTGTCCAGCTTCCCGGGCAAAGGTGCTCACTCTCTCAGCCCTGCCTAGCTCGAGTTACAGGCTTAGGTCCTGTCCCTCACCTAAAGTCACCCCCTGCTCTCCCATCCCCCACACAGACAGTCCCCACTCCATCACAGTAATGCCCAGAGCATTTCCCGCATGGAACAACAGTGACACCATGTGGCCACGCAGGGTAATGCCCAGAGCATTTCCTGCATGGAGCAACAGTGACACTGTGTGGCCACTCAGGGTAATGCACAGAGCATCACACCTACGTAGAGGCTGTAGAGATCCCTGGGGGCTTAGGGGTCATGGGAGGTACAGATAGCTACGTCCAGGCTGGAGGCATTCTGGGGGGTTTAAGGGGGTTCGTAGGGTCACAGATACCTACGTCCAGGATGGTCGGGACTCTGGGGGAGTTAGGGGGGTTGTGGGGGGCATAGGTACTTGCGTCCAGGCTGTAGAGGTCCTGGTGGGGATTAAGGGCTTCCTGGAGGACACCAATATCTACGTCCGGGCTGGAGAGGTCCCTGGACGGCTTAGTGGTATTGTAGGGGAGCACAGTGATCCCTGGGGGTTTAGGAACTTGGTGAGGGGCACAGATACCTATGTTTCTCCTGGAGGGGTCCCTGGAGGGGCTTAGTGGTATTGTAGGGGACACAGATACCTACGTCCAGGCTATAGGCATTCTGGGGGGGCTTAGGGCTTTGGGGGGGCACAGATACCTACATCCAGGCTGGAGGGGTCCCGGGGGGCTTAGGGGGGTTGTGGGGGGCACAGCTATGTACGTCCAGGCTGGAGAGGTTCCAGGGAGTATAAGGAATTTTTGTGGACAGCAGAGATACCTATCTCCAGGATCTAGGGGTCCCTGGGGGGCTTAGGGTTTTTTTGGGAGGCACAGATAACTATGTCCAGGTTGGAGTGGTTCCTGGGGGGTTTAGGGGGTTCCTGGGGGGCACAGATACCTAGGTCCATGCTGTAGGGGTCCCCGGGTGGATTAGGGGTTTTCTGAGGGGTACAGATACATACGTCTAGGCTGTAGGGGTCCCTGGGAGGCTTAGGGGGTTTGTGGGGGGCAGCGATACCTAAGTCCAGGCAATAGGGCTTCCAGGGGGAATTAGTGTGTTGGGGGGGCACAGATACCTAGATCCAGGCTGGAGGGTTCCCGATGGGGGGGGGTCTTAGGCAGTTTGTGTTCGGCAAAGATACCTACCTCCAGGCTGGAGGGGTGTCTCGGCACTTAGGGATTGTGGGGGGGCACAGATACCTCCGTCCAGGCTGGAGGGTCCCTGGGGAGCTTAGCGGGTTCGTAGGGGGCACAGATACCTAAATCCAGGCTGGAGGGATCCAGGGGGGGCTTATGGGGTTCAGGGGGCACAGATACTTATCTCTAGGCTGTAGTGGTCCCTGGTGGGCTTAGGGGGTTTTGGGGGGCCCCAGATACCTAAGTCCATGCTGTAGGGGTCCCTACAGGTGCTTATGGGTTCATGGGGTGCACAGATACTTATGTCCAGGCTGGAGGGGGCAGGGGGGGTTGGGGTTTCATGGGGGGCACAGATACGAACCTCCAGGCTGTAGGAGTCCCAGGGGGGCTGTGGGGGTACAGATACCTACATCTAGGCTGGAGGGGTCCTGGGGGGTATAGAGGGTTTGTGGGGGGCACAGATACCTAGGTACAGGCTGTCGGTGTCCCGAGGAGATGAGGCGGTTCACTGGGGGCTCAGATACATCCAGGCTGGATGTGTCCCGAGGAGCTTAGGGGGTTCGTGCGGTGCTCAGACACCTGTGTCCAGGCTGTAGGGATCCCTGGGGGCTTAGGGGGTTCGTGGGGGTCACAGGTAGTTACGTCCAGGCTGAAGGGGTAATGGGAGTGCTTAAGGGATCGGGGCTGACACAGATACCTACGTCCAGGGTCTAGGGGTCCCGAGGGGATTGGGGGTTGAGGGGGGAACAGATACCTACGTCATAGCTGGAGGTGTCTTGGGTGGTTTAGGAGGTTCGTTGGAGTCACAGATACCTAAGTCCAGGCTGTAGCGGGTTCCTGGGGCATTCAGGGATTTCTGGGGGTCACAGATACCTACAGTGCAGACTGGAGGGGTCCTGGAGCGCTTAGGAGATTTATGGGGGGGCACAGATACCAACATACTGGCTGTAAAGGTCCCTGGGGGGCTTTGTGGGTTCGGGGGGTACAGATACCAATGTCCTGGCTGTAGATGTTCCTGGGGTACATAGAGGGGCTGTGGTCGCACATAACCCTACATCCAGGCTGTCGGGGTCCCGGGGGCCCCTGGCCAAATTGGGTCCCCCTGGAAAAGTCTCCCTCACGGTGGCCCCAGGGCTGGAGGAGCTCCCACTCCCTGATATGGCGCAGAGGCTGCAGCAGGGGCACAGAGCTTCTCTGGTGTCAGGGCCACAGCGGGGCAGGGGTAAAGGAGTGAGACCAGAGAAGCTCTGTGCCCCTGCTGCAGCCCCCAGGTAATAGAAGGGAGTGGGAGCTCTTCCAGCCCTGAGGCCACCGTGGAGGAACATCTACAGCCAGGACATTGGTATCTGTCATACATTAGAAGCAAGAGGAAGACTAAGGACAGGGTAGGCCCACTGCTCAGTGAGGAGGGGGAAACAGTAACGGGAGACTTGGAAATGGCAGAGATGCTTAATGACTTCTTTGTTTCAGTCTTCACTGAGAAGTCTGAAGGAATGTCTAGTATAGTGAATGCTTACGGGAAGAGGGTAGGTTTAGAAGAGAAAATAAGGAAAGAGCAAGTAAAAAATCACTTAGAAAAGTTAGATGCCTGCAAGTCACCAGGGCCTGATGAAATGCATCCTA
This sequence comes from Gopherus flavomarginatus, assembly GCF_025201925.1. Classification (NCBI taxonomy): domain Eukaryota; kingdom Metazoa; phylum Chordata; order Testudines; family Testudinidae; genus Gopherus; species Gopherus flavomarginatus. The sequence continues at coordinate 1,458,260 of NW_026115098.1, forward strand.
GAATACTCAAGGAGTTAATAGAGGAGGTATCTGAGCCTCTAGCTATTATCTTTGGGAAATCATGGGAGACGGGGGAGATTCCAGAAGACTGGAAGGGGGCAAATATAGTGCCCATCTATAAAAAGGGAAATAAAAACAACCCAGGAAACTACAGACCAGTTAGTTTAACTTCTGTGCCAGGGAAGATAATGGAGCAGGTAATCAAAGAAATCATCTCCAAACACTTGGAAGGTGGTAAGGTGATAGGGAATAGCCAGCATGGATTTGTAAAGAACAAATCGTGTCAAACTAATCTGATAGCGTTCTTTGATAGGATAACGAGCCTTGTGGATAAGGGAGAAGCGGTGGATGTGATATACCTAGACTTTAGTAAGGCATTTGATACGGTCTCGCATGATATTCTTATAGATAAACTAGGAAAGTACAATTTAGATGGGGCTACTATAAGGTGGGTGCATAACTGGCTGGATAACCGTACTCAGAGAGTAGTTGTTAATGGCTCCCAATCCTGCTGGAAAGGTATAACAAGTGGGGTTCCGCAGGGGTCTGTTTTGGGACCGGTTCTGTTCAATATCTTCATCAACGATTTAGATGTTGGCATAGAAAGTACGCTTATTAAGTTTGCGGATGATACCAAACTGGGAGGGATTGCAACTGCTTTGGAGGACAGGGTCAAAATTCAAAATGATCTGGACAAATTGGAGAAATGGTCTGAGGTAAACAGGATGAAGTTCAATAAAGATAAATGCAAAGTGCTCCACTTAGGAAGGAACAATCAGTTTCACACATACAGAATGGGAAGAGACTGTCTAGGAAGGAGTATGGCAGAAAGAGATCTAGGGGTCGTAGTGGACCACAAGCTTAATATGAGTCAACAGTGTGATACTGTTGCAAAAAAAGCAAACGTGATTCTGGGATGCATTAACAGGTGTGTTGTAAACAAGACACGAGAAGTCATTCTTCCGCTTTACTCTGCGCTGGTTAGGCCTCAACTGGAGTATTGTGTCCAGTTCTGGGCACCACATTTCAAGAAAGATGTGGAGAAATTGGAGAGGGTCCAGAGAAGAGCAACAAGAATGATTAAAGGTCTTGAGAACATGACCTATGAAGGAAGGCTGAAGGAATTGGGTTTGTTTAGTTTGGAAAAGAGAAGACTGAGAGGGGACATGATAGCAGTTTTCAGGTATCTAAAAAGGTGTCATCAGGAGGAGGGAGAAAACTTGTTCACCTTAGCCTCCAATGATAGAACAAGAAGCAATGGGCTTAAACTGCAGCAAGGGAGATTTAGGTTGGACATTAGGAAAAAGTTCCTAACTGTCAGGGTAGTTAAACACTGGAATAGATTGCCTAGGGAAGTTGTGGAATCTCCATCTCTGGAGATATTTAAGAGTAGGTTAGATAAATGTCTATTAGGGATGGTCTAGACAGTATTTGGTCCTGCCATGAGGGCAGGGGACTGGACTCGATGACCTCTCGAGGTCCCTTCCAGTCCTAGAGTCTATGAGTCTATGAGTAATCTGTGCCCCCCATAAACCACCTAATCCCCACGGGAACCCCTACAGCCAGGATGTTGGTATCTGTCCCCCTATAAATCTCCTAAGCCCTCTGGAACCCTTCCAGTCTGAACGTAGGTATCTGTGACCCCCAGAAATCCCCGAATACCCCAGGAACCCCTACAGCCTGGACTTAGGTATCTGTGACTCCAACGAACCTCCTAAACCACCCAGGACCCCTTCAGCTAGGACGTAGGCATCTGTTCCCCCCTCAACCCCCAATCCCCTCGGGACCCCTAGACCCTGGACGTAGGTATCTGTGTCCGCCCCGATTCCCTAAGCACCCCCATTACCCCTTTAGCCTGGACGTAGGTATCTGTACTCCCACAAACCCCCTAAACGTCCCAGCGACCCCTTCAGCCTGGAAGTCCCTATCTGTGACACCCACGAACCTCTAACCTCCCAGGGATCCCTACAGCCTGGACACAGGTGTCTGAGCACCCCACAAACCCCCTAAGCTCCTCGGGACACATCCAGCCTGGATGTATCTGAGCCCCCAGTGAACCGCCTAATCTCCTCGGGACACCGACAGCCTGTACCTAGGTATCTGTGCCCCCCACAAACCCCCTATAACCCCCAGGACCCATCCAGACTAGATGTAGGTATCTGCACCCCCACAGCCTCCCTGGGACTCCTACAGCCTGGAGGTTTGTATCTGTGCCCCTCATGAAACCCCAACCCCCCCTGTCCCCTCCAGACTGGACATAAGTATCTGTGCACCCCACGAACCCATAAGCACCTGTAGGGACGCCTACAGCATGGACTTAGGTATCTAGGGCCCCCCAAAACCCCCTAAGCCCACCAGGGACCCCTATAGCCTAGAGATAAGCATCTGTGCTCCCTGAACCCCATAAGCCCCCCCTGGACCCATCCAGTCTGGACTTAGGTATCTGTGCCCCACATGAACCCGCTAAGCCCCCCAGGGACCCTCCAGCCTGGATGGAAGTATCTGTGCCCCCACAACCCCTAAGTGCCGAGAAACCCCTCCAGCCTGGAGGTAGTTATCTGTGCCCACCAGAAACCGCTTTAGCCCCCACAGGGACCACTCCAGCCTGGATGCAGATATCTGTGCCCAACACAAACGGCGTAAGCCCCCCCCCCCCCGGGAACCCTCCAGCCTGAACCTAGGTATCTGTGCCCCGCCAACACACTAATTCCCCCTGGAAGACCTATTGCCTAGAAGTAGGTATCTCTGCCCCCCACAAACCCCCTAAGCCTCCCAGGGACCCCTACAGCCTAGACGTAGGTATCTCTGCCACCCAGAAAACCGCTAATCCACCCAGGGAACCCTACAGCATGGACCTAGGTATCTGTGCCCCCCAGGAACTCCCTAAACCCCCCAGGAACCACTCCAACCTGGACATAGATATCTGTGCCTCCCAAAAAAACCCTAAGCCCCCCGGGACCCCTAGAGTATGGAGATAGGTATCTCTGCCATCCGCAAAAACCCCTAATCCTCTCCGGAACCTCTCCAGCCTGGATGTACATATCTGTGCCCCTCCCCACAAACCACCTAAGCCCCCCGGGACCCCTCCAGCCTGGATGTAGGTATCTGTGCCCCCCAAAGCCCTAAGCCCCCCCAGAATGCCTATAGCCTGGACGTAGGTATCTGTGTCTCCTACAGTACCACTAAGCCCCCCCCAGGGACCCCTCCAGGACATACATAGGTATCTGTGCCCCTCACCAAGTCCCTATACCCCCAGGGATCACTGTGCTCACCACAACCCCCTAAGCGTCCAGGGACCCCTTCAGCCTGGACGTAGATATTGCTGTCCTCCAGGAAGCCTTTAATCCCCACCAGGACCTCTACAGCCTGGACGCAAGTACCTATGCCCCTCACAACCCCCCTAACTCTTCCAGGGTCCCGCCCATACTGGATGTAGATATCTGTGACCCTACGAACCCCTGTAAGCCCTCGAGGGATCTCTACAGCCTCCACGTAGGTGCGATGCTCTGTGCATTACCCTGTGTGGCCACATGGTGTCACTGTTGCTCCATGCAGGAAATGCTCTGTCCATTACCTGGTGTGGTCACAAGGTGTCAATGTTGCTCCATGTGTTAAATGCTCTGTGCATTACCCTGCCTGGCCACACGGTGTCACAGTTGCTCCATATGGGAAATGCTCTGTGGATTACCCTGTGTGACCACACAGTGTCACTGTTGCTCCATGCAGGAAATGCTATGTGCATTACCCTGTATGGCCACACGGTGTCACTGTTGCTCCATGCGGGGAAATGCTCTGTGCATTACCCTGCGTGGCCACACGGTGTCACTCTTGCTCCATGCAGGAAATGCTCTGTGTATTACCCTGTGTGGCCACACGGTGTCACTCTTGCTCCATGCAGGAAATGCTCTGTGCATTACCCTGTGTGGCCACATGGTGTCACTGTTGCTCCACGGGGGAAATGCTCTGGGCATTACCCTGCATGGCCACACAGTGTTACTGTTGCTCCATGCGCGAAATGCTCTGGGCGTTACTGTGATGGAGTGGGGACTGTCTGTGTGGGGGATGGGAGAGCAGCGGGTGACTTTAGGTGAGGGACAGGACCTAAGCCTGTAACTTAAGCTAGGCAGCGGGGAGGGGGTCAGCACCTTTGCCCAGGAAGCTGAATAAAGGAAGGGGCTGGCTGGAGGGAGTTAGTTCAGTTTTGGTTTGGAGCTGGGTTGTTGGAATTCAGGGAATCCCAAACTGGGAACTAAGCTTCCTGAACCCCCAGAAGGACTCGATTGAGGGGTCCTGGTTGTGCCCAAAAGCCCTGCTGTATCCTTCATTCCTGTTGGCCAAAAAAACCTTCTGTTTTACTGGCTGGCTGAGTCACTGTGTGTCCCAGGAAGAGGGGTGCAGGGCCAGATTCCACCACACTACGTGACACCCCCTAAGTCCCTCTGGTACCCCTGCAGCCTGGACGTATGTATCTATGCTCACCACAACCCCCTAAGCCATCCAGGGACCTCTCCAGCCCTGACGTAGATATTTGTGCCCCTCATGAAGCCCCTAATGCCCACCAGAATGTCTCCAGCCTGGACGTAGCTATCTGTGCCCCCCACGACCCCTAAGCCCCCCAGGGATCTCTACAGCCTCTACATAGGCGTGATGCTCTGTGCATTACCCTGCATGGCCACATGTTGTCACTGTTCCTCTATGAGAGAAATGCTCTGTGCATTACTCTGCGTGGCCACATGGAATCACTGTTTGCTCCATCCAGGAAATGCTCTGGGCATTTCCCTGCATGGCCACATGGTGTCACTGTTGCTCCATGCAGGAAATGCTCTGTCCATTAGCTGGTGTGGTCACAAGGCGTCAATGTTGCTCCATGTGGGAAATGCTCTGTGCATTACCCTGCCTGGCCACACGGTGTCACAGTTGCTTCATATGGGAAATGTTCTGTGCGTTACCGTGCGTGGCCACATGGTGTCACTGTTGCTCCATGCGGGAAATGCTCTGTGCATTACTGTGATGGAGTAGGGACTGTCTGTGTGGGGGATGGGAGAGCAGGGGATGACTTTAGGACCGGATATGTGCTCAGCCTGTAACCTGAGCTAGGCGCGGGGAGGGGTCAGCACCTTTGCCCGGGAAGCTGGACACAGCAAATGGCCAGCTGGAGGGAGTTGGGTTAGTTCAGTTTCGGTTTTGGTCTGGGTGGTTGGAATTCAGGGATTCCCAAACTGGGAACTAAGTTTCCTGAACCCCTAGAAGGACTTGATTGTGGGGTCCTGCTTGTGCCTCCAAGCTCTGCCGTATCCTTCGCTCCTGTTGTCCAATAAACCTTCTGTTTTACTGGCTGGCTGAGAGTCACTGTGAGTCCCAGGAAGAGGGGTGCAGGACCGGACTCCCCCACACTCCGTGACAGACCCTAAGCCCCTCCGAGACCCCTGCAGCCTGGACGTAGGTATCTGTGCCTCCCACCAAACACCTAAGACACTCAGAGATCCCTCCAGCCTGAACTTAGGTATCTGTGCCCCCCACAAACCCCCTAAGCCCCCGAGGGACCTATACAGCCAGAACATTGGTATCTGTTCCCCATATAGACTCCATAAGCCCCTTGCGACACTCCAGTGTGCACGTAGGTATATGTGCCCCTCAGAAACCCTCTAAGCCCCCAGGAACCCCTACAGCCTGGACATAGGTATTTGCACTCCCACAACCCCCCTAACCCCCCCCTCCCGGGACATCTACACTCTGGACGTAGATATCTGTGCCCCTCACGAAACCTCTAACTCCCCCTGGGAACGATACAGCCTGGACATACGTATCTGTGCCCACTCGAACCCCTAAAACCCACTGGTACCCCTACAGCCTGGACATCATAGGTGTCTTTGGCCCCCACAAATCCCCTAAGACTCCCAGGATGCCTCCAGCCTGGACGTAGGTATCTTTGCCCCCCACTAACCCCCTAAGCCCCCCTGGTAACCCTACAGCCTGGATGTAGGAATATGTGCCCCCCACGAACCCTCTAAGCCCCCATGGGACCCTAGAGCATGGAGATTGGTATCTGTGTCCCCCCCAAACTCTCTAAGCCCCCCAGGGACCGCTATGGCCTGGACATAGGTATCTGTGCACCCCAAGGCCCCTAAGATCCCCCGGACCTCTGCAGCCTGGCTGTAGGTGTGACGGTGCTGCCCGTGGGAGCCAGCTCAGCTCACTCAATCAGAGTGAATTGCAAACAAAACAGGGCAGACAAATCCCAAACGCTGCTGGTTATTTCAATACTTAGATTTACCAAGCCAGCACAAAACAGCTTCTGTAGTACCTCACTGGTTACTTAGAAGTTTAAACCACGCAGTTCCCTTAAAGTACCCAGCCTCAGGCCTCCGTCCAGACACACCTGTTAGATATGATGATGATTCCTGAAAATCTTACTTCATCATATAAAAGAAAAGATTCTTCCGATCCCAAAGGATCAGCCACATAACCAGGTTCAATTATAACTTAGATTTTACCTAAAATACATGCTATAGCCAATTCTTATTAACTAAGCTAAAATTTATTAGAAAAGAAAAGAGAGAGAGTGAGTGTTGGTTAAAAGATTAATAGACATATAGACTTGAATTCAATTTTTGAGGTTCAGATACAAAGTAGAGATGAGCTTGTAGTTGCCAAAAGTCCTTTTAGAAATAGTCCATAGGTTATAATCCAATGTCCATATTCAGGGTGGCTCCAGTCAATGACTGGGGATCTCAATCCTTGTGGCTTAAGGTTTCCCCCCTCTTGAAACCCAAAGCAGATCTGAGATGAAGAAGGATCGTGTCCCAGGTTCTTAAACATTTCCAGCAGCCTTTCAGCCTGAGAAAACAATAGGCTTAACTCTTCTTCCAAACATCCTGGCAATTAGTACATCCATCAAACAGTTCAGATACAGATTACCACAACCTTCAAAGAGACACAGACAATAATACTATTTCACTCAAGTATCATCATAAATGTTAATATTCTTTTTTTGCTCTTTGAATTAAAACTAGAGCAATAGACAAGACTTCTTTGCTGACATCACAAGACCTGAGCAAACACCTCCCCTTCTACCTCTAACACTGCAGACTTGCATTTCAAAGCTCTGTTCATTTACATATCTTGTTAACCAGTTTTTAAGGTTCACCCACGGGTCAGGTCAGTCGGTGAGGTGAGTTAATTAACTCTTTCTGGCCCTGTCACCTTTCAATGAGATATTAGATTATACTTATGTCAGGGACTCTAACCCAGACGGCAAAGTTCGTTGTCTGACCGCGAGAGAGACAGGCAACACCAGCAAGGTCCGATCAAAAGCTCTTTATTGACAAGTGCACGCATCAATAGAGAGCAGCTCGTCTCCAGAGAGAACCAGCCTGCTCTTTACATCTTAGTATAAGCCTATGTAGACAGTTCCGTCGCGTCATAAATTATTCACTGGAGCAACCCACCCCCTTCTTCTAACAACTAGAAACTAGACACCTTTAGTATACATGCATGCCTAAAGTTAGAAATGTAGGGGAGTTAAAAACAAACAAAGAACAAAACCAGGGAGCGAAAACAAGGAGGCTGGGAAACTAGGACTCTTATCAGTTCTTCGAAGGAGCTGCCCGAACACAGCACATCTGGTACTATGCCAGGAATGCAGCTTCTCTCTTATCTCACTTTTTCCCAGCGCTTGTGAGACATGCTGCTGCTTCTCAGTGTTTTCCACTCAGGGATTACCCACAAACCTCTGTTAGCCTGACTTTGGTCAGGTTGGCATACCTGGTTTTGTCTGCTATATCTTTATTCAGGCCTAACAATCCCCCCTTTGTCCCTAGAGGACCATAATGGGACTCTTGGGACACATATCCATTTAACAATTGTACGGGGGAGGCTAGTAAACCATGACCCAAGGTCTGAGTGGAGGTCCTTAAAACTAAAAGTGTGATCAAGAGATATAGCATGGAAAACAACAGCAACATTCTTAATAGCTTGTAAATCTTTGTCAATTAAGCCAGAGTGATTAACAGCAAAGCAACATTTTTCCCCAATGCGAGCACAAGCCCCTCTCTAATTCAGCATTCATGGCATTTAGCACACGTCTATTTTGCAAAGTTACTTCTGCTACTTCATCAGTCTTTCGTTGCAACTTTTGGAAAGCGTCTATTAATGCATTAGCTGTTTTTTTTCAAGCTCTGCAGAAATATTTACAACTGCTCTCTTGAGCTTAGCCACCCACAATCCAGGAATGAGTGCACGGACAAAAGAGTGGAATCCTGTTTGTCTGACAACTAAGGGATTGGGGCACTGACTATAAATCAGTTAGGTATACCAAGTGGTCTAATTTCCCAGATGTTTCGGTGAATAATCCAGTCCCATGTGCATCCTCCCCATGGACCCGTCAGGATTCGGTATGTGGAAGCCCACACCCCCCAGTCCAAATGCTTGGAAGGAGCACTGTAAATGTTTACACTTCCACCCAGAAAGTCTTTAGTATATCTCCATGACCACAGATCAGATGGTACTCCTGATGTGTCTGTAAGGGCAGTGGGCCAAGTCTGGTACTCAAGATCACTCCAAATGGCCATCAGCTGGTCATTCAGGAAATTCTGAATCTCCAAACATACTAGATCCCACTGCAATGCCTTCCCAGCCTCAGTGATATTTAATACCATCTTTCCTTGGTGTAGTACTATATTACATTTGTTATTTAACTATTTTCAGGTACTTTTAAAAGGCATTGACATTAATAGCATAGGAGGGGGTTACATTATTAGTCACTGGAATGGTTTCAATACAGGTAAAATTTCCAGTGGCAGAACAAACTCTTCGGGTACTTGTTATTTAAAATCCAATTAGAGAGAGCAATACATGCTGAAGAATTTATCCACAACACAGGGCACAGCCTGTAGAATAAACCCCAAAATCCAATCAATACCACATTCCCAAGCATGGGTCCCACAAATTTTTTCTGCCAGTGTACAATTCTTTGTTTCTTCACCGGGGTCAGTTCTTAATGTCCTTTCTAGTCAGGAATTCCTGGACTTTAGCAATTTCAGTGGAGTGAGTGTTCCTTCTTCTTTCCCAAAACAGTCTTGGTGCAGCATCATATAGGGGAGAGGTTACTAGCACATCACCCTGTAATGGTTTTGCTTTTTCTAGAAAAATTCAAAGGCACAGTAGATCTGTCAGTGGATAAGGGAGAGGCTACTAGCACTTCACCTTGTACTTTTTCCCTACTGTCCAGAAGGCACAGTGGAGCTAGAAGGTGAAATAGGCTAATCATCAGTAGGAGAATTCTCCCAATGTGGAGGGGTCTTTTTGCAGTGAGAATCTTGGGTCCAAGCAGTCAGTCTTTGGTACTTCACAGCGGTGTTGGTAGTCATCAGGACTTAAGGGCCTTTCCAGCATGGAGCCAAGGCAGTCTTTCGTTGGTGGACCTTTACATCAATCCCGTCTCCTGGTTCCAAGGAGTGGCAGGGCTGCTAGGGTCTTTGGGTAGCGCTTCCTTACCTGTGAGAAAAAAAACTTAACACATTTCATTAGTGCCTGGCAGTGTTTTTCAGATCTCATAGCTGCATGGGCAAATTCAAGCCCTCCTTTTCCTGGTTGTTAACCAAGTCTTAACTGTGAGCAGTGTCCTTGAATGGAGTCAGTGTCTTATCTATAGCCTGAGCTTGCTATTTTATTTTATTTTATTTTTTCAGTTAATTCATTCTGTTCTTTGTGCTTCTTCCCTTCTTGGCTTCTTTTAACCTGCAAAGGAAACTTTCACTTTTTACTCATACACCTTTTTCCCAACAATGAACACCTACACATTGTCATTATACAGTACATTAGTCTTATTATTTAATATATGCCACACACACCCTTTTACTAAAATAACCTTATTACAGAGCTTTCGAGCAACAAGCCAGGACAAGCACACCCACTTTGAGGAGTTCACTCAATACAACCTCTAGTCCAATAGCCTTCCACCATCCCCAGCCCTCTGGCTAGAAATCTGAGGTAGCCAGAAAGATCCCATGTACAATATGGGGAGTGGGTTAACTTTTCATGTCCTTGCTTTCAAAGACTGTTGGTATGCAAATTTTAACAACAATTTTTGCAATTAACAATTTGACCAATAAAGTTTCTTTTCCTTACTTAAGGAAATGCATTAGACTTTAGTATATCACATTCTCCTGATTTATCTAAACACTTTGTATTCCAAGTTGAACAAAACAAGTATCTGCATTTTAATTTAACCTTTTTGTTTGATTTTAAACTAGATTATTTTATAAAAATATTAAACACAAAAATTCCGGCCACAAGACAAACACCACAAGACAGAACATAGAACACAAAACATAATTTCTATTGTGCCAGTAAATGCATGGTACGTTGAATGCTGTTTAGCTGGCATCAGTTTTCTCTGATTATCTGAAAGACAAAAAAACAGAGGTCTACCCCTTCTGGGCAGACAATCATTGCTTAAAATAGACAAATACCCTTGTTGATTTCAGGAAAAACAGAGGAATTATCCCATATTTTATGTGTTTCATAGGCAGCCCAGGTTTCAGTGGCTCCTACCTTATCAGTTAGATAATTTGCATGAATACAGATGCTTTCTGGCTTGCTTTTTACTTTTAACTCTTGCTTTCAAACACTGAAAGAAAACATCACTACTTATAGTGCCCTTACAGCCTAATAAAATTTCAATTACATAGCACTATATACATTCTTCAGCTAATTTAACTAAATTCTAAATGATTGCAATTAACAATTTCTTTGCCTCAATTTATTTACAAACATTTCAAAGACACCAAGAACTTTCCTCTTTAGCATTTTTACAAAGTTCAACTGCTGTTTCCTCCAGCAACTACAGAGTTAACTTCTCACTCTCCCTTAAATCACTTGCTTGTCTCCCAACAGCCACTTTTATCAACTCAAATCACCATTCCAAGTAAGTTCTGGGTATTTGAAATCCCCATGCTTACACTTACTTACTCCTTCCTTCCACTACACCCTTAAAGTTTTCCAACCTGTTTTCCAATCTCTCTGTCTGTTGCCTGCCCGCCTGGGCCCGATCCTGCTTTTCTCACTGAACCGTCCCTTCCATAGGCACCAACTTCTTCCACTACCAGTTTAGCTAGGAGGGTGGGCTTCTCAACTAGCCCCCCACCCCTCCTGGTCTCTTCCCTTAAACATTCTTACTCACAAGACTACCCGAGTCCTCCTTCATGAGGCTTGCCACCTAGACGAAGACACATGGCCCATTGGGCAAAGGCCATTTACTTAACATATAATTTGAAGGACTACTCTTAGAGGGTTTACCCAGAGACTCATTCATCTGTTTGACACTTAAACAGAAAAGAGAATTACACAGAGAGCAGAGGGAATTACAGTCTAAGCCAGACTTTCCCACTTCTATACACTGACCGCTACAGGGGACAGGACAGAAGGATCTCAATTTAACCTCAGAGCTGTCTCGCACACATGGCTTCCACTCCGAGGAATTACGAACAAGAGGTTCAGTTCCACCCACACTCCTAACACCCAAATGAACAGAGAAAAAAAACAACAACAGTAACTGGTTAAATAGAACAGAACCAGAACCAAATAGTGTTTCCTTATCCTATTAGGACTCACTTTTACTCATGCAGTTCTCAGCATATAACACCAACAGTACCAAGCAAAGCAAACACAAAATAACAAGGGTAAAACAAATAGATGGTGTAAATTCTGCAGGGCTCCCCCCTTCTTAATTGCTCACCAAACTGTGACAAATTTCTGTTACCAATCTATCCCTCATGTCAGATGATCAGGCTGACACTACAGGATCGTTGGGGGAAGATAAAGAAAACACACCATATAACTGAATTTTAAAGCTTCATTAATAAAATAATAAAACAACAACGGAGAGTGTTGGGAACGCTCTCACATCACTCAGGAAAATATTAATGCCCCAAGCCCGAAGCTCCTTTCATACTTACACACGTACGTCCAGACTGGCCACTTCTGTGTATAATGTTCAGAGGAGGGGGAGAGGTGGAAGGGAGATTATCCTGTATACAGCTTGTCCAGAATTTCCAACATGCTTCTGCTCTTGGGAGGGCTGTTCTTTTACACCCTGGAATCTCCTGCGGCGTCTCTTTCAGAGATTCCAGTCCAGGTCGGCTGCCTGTGGCTTCTTTGGTGTCACCAAGCCACACCGACTCCAGGGTCACAAAGGCACACTGTTGGATCTTACTGGACAGTTAAGCTTTGCAAATGTAATTTCAGTTCTGTAACTTGTATTTCCTTTGCTTCGCCTCTGTCTATATTTTTTCCTTCACAGCCAGCTGGGGCCGAAAGCAGCCCCTCCCTGCACCAAGCACAGTCCGCGCCGATTCCTGACCCTGAACGCAGAGCACCCCCCTCCTTCCATCCCGGGGCCAAGATGATTTTTAAATTAACCCGTTCCTTATGTCTTTTTCTTTCTTTTTCTCTTTCCCATTAAACATTCTAGTAGCAATGCTAACTACTTCAGACAAACTTTTCCCTTGCGTACCATCTGGATGCTTTCTAAATCTTTTTGCAATATCCTTTGCACATTGTGACATGAAAACCATTTTAACCATCTCCTTTCCATGATCAGTTTCAGGATTTAAATTCCCATGCTTTTTAACTTCACAAATCAGTCGAGCACAAAAGTCAGAGAGGTGCTTATCTGGATGCTGAACACAAGCAGTCACCTTGCTCCAATTTGGAGTAGCCTCCCCTGCATCTCTAATACCATTCAAAACAGCTTTTAAAAATCCATCCAACTTTGTCTTTTGAGCTGGATTATTGGGATTCCAGTTAGGGTCAGTAATTAGCCAAGGTGCATTCAAATGAGCTGCAGATTTTTCTTTTACTTTTTGTCTTTCATCTTCTGTCATGAGAGTATCTAATAACTGATTTACATTTGCCCAAGTGGGCACATGAGTGAAAAAGATTGTGCAGAACATTCTTTCCACTGCCTCAGGATTGTCTCATAAGTGAGGCATAGTGCACTGCCAGTTAAACAAATTTGAAGTTGCAAACAGGGTATGGGTAAAACCATCTCATGTTCCCCAGCAACCAGTAGAACCAGATAAGTTCTCAATGAGGCTTGTAATATCAGAGGTGTCTCAGAAACATTCTCTCTCATGGAGTTAAGTAACCTAGTGGGGGTCCACAAGGGCAAGGACAAGGGCTGCTGTAATATTGGGGGTGTTTGAAAAGCAGTCCCTGACCAAGTTTGCAAAAGGCTGGCTGGAGGCTGCACAGAGGGGGTGAGGCTGCCTGATTCCTCTGAAGATGAGGGAACATCACTCTGAGCTCCCCCTTGATTCTCCTCTGTCCCTGAACTGTCCCTAACCTGCTTTTGAATCCTTGCACTCCATCAGACGGGGAAGAACAGGAACAAAATTGTCCTCCTCCCGGTGCGGCTCTGGTGCATATGGTGGGTGATTTTTTTACAAGAGCTCTCCATACAAACAGCTTCAAAAGCTACCCATCCCTCCATGGGTTTATAATTATACCATACAAACAAGTAATCCATTTGTCTCGGCCTAAGATCAACCAAAATATCCCTTAAGGAGTTCCTCCTATCTGTGGAAAAGGTTTCACCCACCGGCCAGTCTCTAGTTGGGGACAAATGAAAGGTAAATGATGGCCATTGGATCCAACACAGATTTCTCATCTTAAATTTAACTAGATCAGCTGTCTCAGAAATCTCTTTCCAATCTCTAAGTATCAGAGACAACGGGGCATCCCCCAGGCACTTACTGCCAACTTGTCTCATTTTAATGAAGGGACTCTAACCCCTCTTCATGAAGGGACTCTAACCCCTCCTCCCCGGGTCGAGGTAAAGGGACTCTAACCCCCACCTCCCCGCGTCGAGCGCTCACTTACCTCTCCAGGGACTTGAACACCTGGACTGAGACTCAAACCCAGGCTGGGACTCTAATCCAGACAACTTGGATCCTGTGCAAACCTGGACTGGGACTCTAGCCCAGACCTAAGTAGTCAGGGACTCTAACCCCGACAACCTGGACCCTACTCAATGGGTAGGTGGACGTTGCTGGATTTCTACGAGTTTCAGCTGGTTCACAGAACACGCCTTATCGCCAACGCAGAGATCAGATCACCAGGCAAGTCTCCTCTAAACTGGAGGATGCGCGCTGCGTTGCCTCAGGGTCCGATCCCCCGCCGGAGAGTCAGACGGGTCCCGGCGGAGTCGCCAAAGATGTCAGGGACTCTAACCCAGACGGCAAAGTTCGTTGTCTGACCGCGAGAGAGACAGGCAACACCAGCAAGGTCCGATCAAAAGCTCTTTATTGACAAGTGCACGCATCAATAGAGAGCAGCTCGTCTCCAGAGAGAACCAGCCTGCTCTTTACATCTTAGTATAAGCCTATATAGACAGTTCCGTCGCGTCATAAATTATTCACTGGAGCAACCCACCCCCTTCTTCTAACAACTAGAAACTAGACACCTTTAGTATACATGCATGCCTAAAGTTAGAAATGTAGGGGAGTTAAAAACAAACAAAGAACAAAACCAGGGAGCGAAAACAAGGAGGCTGGGAAACTAGGACTCTTATCAGTTCTTCGAAGGAGCTGCCCGAACACAGCACATCTGGTACTATGCCAGGAATGCAGCTTCTCTCTTATCTCACTTTTTCCCAGCGCTTGTGAGACATGCTGCTGCTTCTCAGTGTTTTCCACTCAGGGATTACCCACAAACCTCTGTTAGCCTGACTTTGGTCAGGTTGGCATACCTGGTTTTGTCTGCTATATCTTTATTCAGGCCTAACAATTATAATGTCACAGTCTCGGTGAGTTGACTGCTGCAGCTCCCCGTAGACTCTGCCTGCGCCTCTCACCGAGCTGGAGTACAGCAGGCGAGGGGAGAGCACTCAATGTATTGCATCTACACTAGACGCGATATATCAACCCCCGCTGGATCGATCGCTGCCCACCGATTCGGCAGGTGGTATAGACATACCCCGAGTATCTGGTGATCGGAGCTGGACCCCCGAGGGGGACACATTGAAGGAACTCAGGGGTTAAGGTGCCTCTATTGTCAACTGTCAGGGCTGCTGTGGCTCAGAGGAGGGTGCCTGACTGCCTGGCAGGCTTAGGCGCCGCAAGCCTTGGAGGTGGGAGAAGTGAAGCGGCCACGGCGTGCTCGGGGTGCTCGTGCTCGGAGCAGGGGTGAGCTCGGGCGACGGGGGTGCCGCAGGGCAGAGCAGGAGAGTTGCCACAAGAGGGGAGCCTCAGGGTGGAGGGGGGAGCTGCCACGGGTGGGGCGCCTCAGGGCAGGGGTGCGGGGGGGGGAGGGTGCAAGGTGGAAGTTTCGCCTAGGGCATGAAACTTCCTTGCACCGGCCCTGCCCCACGCCCTGCCTGCAGCCAGCCCTGCACCCCCTGCCCTGCCCTGCCGGCAGTCAGCCTCTGTCTCCAGCCAGCCCTGCACCTTCTGCTTTGCCTGCACCAGCCGCATCCTCCCTGCCCTGTCTCCAGCCAACCCCTGATGCACCCCCCTGCCTGAAGCCAGCCAGCCACGCAGCCCTTGCCCTGCCTGAAGCCAGACCCTACCTCCAGCCAACCCCACATCCACTGGTGCCCTGCACTTCCCAGGGCAGTAACCCTGCACATCTGCTTCAATGAGGGGGGCAGGGAGCAGCTGGGACCCACACATGTGCACACCCTAGGGTGACCAGACAGCAAGTGTGAAAAATCGGGACGGCGTGGGGGGTAATAGGATCCTAGATAAGACCCCAAAATTCGGACTGTCCCTATAAAATTGGGACATCTGGTCACCACAGCACACCCCCAGGACTCCTGAGTTCCATTGCTGGGTTTCCTATTGGTTCCTCTGCTGGTTGTTTTCCTTTTTCTGGGGACTTTGGGCAAGTTGCTCCCCACTCTCGGGCTCTGTCCCCAGCAGTCAAATGGGGATTTCATACCTTCCCGCTATTGGAAAGTGCTGGGAGAATCCCCCAGCAAAAGCTGCTCTGACAGTGCTAAGCAGCATCTGACCATTCAAGGTCGGAGCTCACTGCCCAGGAGGAGTGCTTGGCTCTGGGGTTTCACTTCAGCCCAGTGTAGAGAGAGAGCCCTAACCATGGAGTTTGGCTCAAGAAGACCAAGTCTCCAATTTGTTAAGGGTGTTTTGAATTTCAATCCTGTGCTCCAAAGTGCTTGGTGTCAGTTGTAAACTTTAGGAGCATGCTCTCCACTCCATTTTCCAAATCATTCATGAAAATATAGAATAGTACCTGACACCGGACTGATCCCTGCCAGACCCACTAGGTTCACCCTCCCCGTTGGGCAGCTAAACATGGAGAAGGGCTCCTGGAGTCTTGGCTTTCAACCAGCTCTGCACCCACATTACACTGATTGCAGCTGGACTACATTTCCCTCGTTTGCTTCTGAGAATGTCCTATGGGACTGTGTCGAAAGCCTTAGTAACACCAAGCTAGATCCCATCTATTGTTTACTCACCTCTACCAGGCCCAGAACCCTGCCAAAGAAGGAAAGAGGATTGGTTTGGAATGATTTGTTCTTGACAATTCCACGCTCACTAGTCAGAAGAACCAAATCATCCTGTAGGTGCTGCTGACAAACTGAGTGTTTAAGAATGTATTGCAGGATCTCTCCAGCTATGGCAGTCAGGCTAGCTAGTCTGTAAGTCCCAGAGGTCTTTTTGTTCCCCTTTGAAAGATAGGTCCTGTCTTGTTCATGGATGGGAAGATGTTCTTTTTCAGGGGTCTCAGACGAGAACTGGGGCACAACACCTGGTTTGTTAAGGCCACAAAAACGGAGGCAGGAACCTCTTCTCTGCTGCTGGCAAAGAACCACAGGTACCTAAAAGATAGGGACTCACATCTTTGAATGGGCTTTAAAAAGGCAGTGGTTAATAAGTTTGGCCCCGACCATTTCTTGTTTCCACAGACTAGACATTTTAGCAAACTTTAGAATTCCTTGGTGCTAAACACTGTGAAACTCCCCTTTCTCCTTCACAGAGGGCTTTAATACCCCTTATCTCACTTGGGCTCTAAACTGCCCATAGTTCGAGAACTGTTCCTGTTCCGATTGGACAGATGGGAGAAGGGAAGTGACCTACCCAAGGCCTACACAACAAGGCGATGGCAGAGCCAGAAAGAGAAGCAACCAGTTCTGACTCCTGTTCTAACAGATGAAAACACCCCAGAGCCCAGGAATCGAGATGGTGGGAAAATTTCATTCAAACCGTTTCTGTCCGAAAATCCCATTTAGACTAAACCAGTTTGTTTCTCAAATCATAACAAGTGGGATGAAAGATCTTTGCAAAAATATTTTCTTGCAAAACAAAAGCATCTCCTCTTTGTCAGAGTGTGTTAAATTGTCTCCTCGCACACAAAGAGGAGACACTTACATCTCAACCATTAGATAAGATGCTTCAATCTGAGCTAAGTCGTTGCTACTATTAACAATTTCAAAATAAAAAAATACAAATAAAATAGACGATTTCAGCTAATCTATTATGTCATAATCTGGGAAACTTCATATTATGCACTACTTCTAGTGACACTCCCAAATGGATCCGCATCCTTCACCCACCATGAGGTAGGTAAGAGCGGATCATTATTATCCCTACTTGAAAGAGGGAGAAGCTCAGGCTGAGAAAGGAGAATTGACTTGTCTTAGGTCACACAGCCCGTCAGAGGCAGTGTTGGGAATAGGACCGAAGAGCCCTGATTTTCAAACAAACCATCGGATCTTGAATTTCAGACATTGAATGACCTGAATACTGTGCTCTCAGATGAGCTCCAGACCAACAACAGTGACAGTAATTATTCAGCAAGTATTTGAGGAGAACTGCAATGTTAGAGGGAATCATCAACTGCTCAGAGACAATTAATGCAGAGAAGCAGCAAAATTAATCAAAGATAGAACTGGTTCTGACTTATTTACTTGATCTTAAAAGAGAACAACAAGGACCTGAGTCTCCTCCCTGTCAATATCCCCCTGCTCAACCAATCAGGGTAGAGACGGAGGACGGGAGGCTGAGGGTTCTCACCAGAGAGCCCAAAGGATGGCCCAGGTCACCGGTGGGGATCACTGCCCGAGCACTATTTCAGTCCCACATTTTTGGGTGGACCTTCCATAGTGGGAGCTGCAGAGGACTTCCCTGCAACACACACACACACACCTCCGTCCTGTTGTTGGGAAGGGAACAGGAGAAAGGACAAAAGAAGCAAGAGAAGAAGAGGAGGGAGGGATGGAGGAAGAGGTGAAACAAAAAGGACAAACCCTAATGTCCCCAGCGATTCTAAGGGACAAAATCCCAGGTGCGCAATAAAATTCTGCCTCCTTAAGCTCGTGTTTTCCATGCCTAGAATTCACTTGTCACCAGATAGATCAGACTGAACATGTTTCAAACCTCCAGGAGGCTCTTACCTTCTAAACAGGGACGGCTGTTTTCTAGTAAAATCACTACAAGGGAAGGAGGAAACTCGAAAGAGGTTCCTCCTGGCGCTCACGTCCATGACCCCAAATAATCTCTCAGTCCTCAAAGAGAGACCTGGAGAAGGAAACGTGCTGAAGCAAAGCCACAGAGGTCACTGAGGTTTCCCTGGCCCCTCGCCCCTGTCCTGCCTGGCTGAT
Organism: Gopherus flavomarginatus; assembly: GCF_025201925.1. Lineage (NCBI taxonomy): Eukaryota > Metazoa > Chordata > Testudines > Testudinidae > Gopherus > Gopherus flavomarginatus. The sequence continues at coordinate 1,476,882 of NW_026115098.1, forward strand.
GTCAGCATCTCTCTGTGAGGTCACCACCTCCCCACCACCTTTGACCAATAGTCTGAGGTCCTGCAAAAGGCCTTTGTGATGTCACTGCCACACCCCTCCCTTGCTGGGCTAATGTCCTGCCCCTGGCCAGGCACTTTGGAGGTTTGAGCTACTCCCTGTGGATCACCCCACTCAAGGAGCGTTCGTTCTAGGCAGCAAGCCGGCTAGACAGGAAAACATCAGACGCTGCTCCCAATGCTACACTCAGTTTTTCAGAAATTAGTCGACTTCATGGTCAGAAGACACCATTAGAGCATCTAACCTGCATATCACAGGCCTCCTGTATGACATAACAGCTACTTTGGGGGCAAACACATTCCAGAAAGGCATCTAGTCTTCATTAAATGACATCAGGAGATGGTGAATCCACCACTTTCCTTGGTAGCTTGCTCCTGTGGTGAATCATCCTCGCTGTTGACTATTGTGCCTCAGTTGTAATATGAATTTGTCTCTTTTCACTTTCCAGCCATTGGGTCTTGTTATGCCTTTCTCTGCTCCATTCAAGAGCCCGTAAATACCCAATCTTTTCTCTCCATTAAGGCCCTTCAACATTTCAATGAAATCACCTTTCAATCTTCTTTTGATAAGCTAAACAGGTTGAGCTCTTTCAATAGCTCACTGGAAGGCATTTTTCTCCAGCCCTCAGAACATTTGGTGGCTCTTTGCTGCCCTAGCTCCAATTTCACAACATCTTTTTCAAATGAGGATACCAGAACTGGAGGCAGTATAAAGGTTGTATAAAGGTAAAATTAAATAGGTTGCAGAGGAGTTTTTTTTAATTTCGGCTTTTGTTGCTAAAAATTTTGTCTCTCTGCGGTGAGAAAAAACACTCCCCGAATGCCAAAATTTGAGCCATGAAAAGCGGCAGTGTGAACAGCGCATCATAGGTGGAGCTGTGCTCCCGGTGACAAAGCTCCTGCCCCTCATTGGAGGTAGTTTGGCTTTGTTGCCGGGGAAGCTCTCTCTCAGCGATAAGGACGGCCACACAGCGCACCTTACAATGGCATGGTTAGAGTGGCACAGCTGCACCGTGGTAAGGTGCGCGGTGTAGACACAGCCTCAGAGCTGGGGAAAGCCGACAGGCGCTGAGGAGCACAGGGTTCAGACAGAGACATCCGTTAGGAGAGGAACTATTCACAGGGATTCTCTATAGCCTAGTAAGGTGGAGAGGATGGAAGATGATAATGTACAGGTAGGTTCTGATGAGAAACAGTGAAATGAAAGAGTCTCCCTCAATTACATCATGTAATAGCAGACAGCTAAAATGGGACACATTTTAGAAGTGCTTAAATACAAACGCTAAACGTCTAAGTACTAAGACTGGTGAATTTGAGTGCCTGGTATTGAGTGACGATATTGATAGAATAGGCATCACAGAAACCCTTGCACCCCCTCCTGCACCCACATGGGGAGACTGACCTGTGTGCATGGAGCAGCTGGCATTGCTGCCCCCCACTCCTCCCTGGAACGCTGCTCATCTGGGCACCCCTAGGGGCTGTGGGATGTGGGGGCAAGAAGTGAGATCATCCGAGCTCCCTGCATCCAGGTCACTTTCCTCAGCCGGGCTGCATAGCGGGAGGGCAGAGAGCAGCAGCTTCTGATGCTCCCCTCACAGCACAGCCCAAGTGGGAAAAGTGACCAGGACGCATGGAGCACATAGGGTTGCTCCTTACTCCCCTCAAACCTCTATGGACCCATGGAGGAGCATTGGGGCAGGGGAGAGCAGTGAGCACCTTTGCACTGCCACACGGTGCCCTTTGACCCCTGGAGCCCTGGGCGGCTATCGGGGGGCACCACCCCTAAGGCCGGCCAGGCTCCCCAGAACGAGCAGCAGAAAACACAGAGACTGGCCACACACTGAGCAGTGGTAGCCTGGGCGGCTCGTAATGGAGGCTCAGGGGGGAGGGGTGTCATAACATTTTTTCCCAGATTTGGACCTTAGCGTCCAAAATATGGGTGTTAGCATGAAAACCTCCAAGCTTAGTTACCAGCTTGGACCTGGTAAAGCTGCCACCAGCCAGGGATTTATACAGTGCCTGGCTCGCTGTGGTCTCCCCAAAACCTTCCCCGGGGGACCCCCAGACTCAGATGCCTTGAGTCTCACAACAAAGGGGAATAAACCATTTCCCTTCCCCCTCCTCCCCTCCAGGTGTTCCCTCCCTGGGTTCCTGGAGAGATATACAGAAGCAAGCTCCGTGAATCTAAACAGAGGGACTCCCCCCTCCCTGTTTCCAGTCCTGGAAATAGAAGTACCAAGATAGCTAATCTCTCTTCCCCCTTACCCAGAGGGTATGCAAAGTCAGGCTAGTAAATCTAACACAACGAGATTTTCCCCCTGACTTCTTCCTCCCACCAATTCCCTGGTGAGCTGCAGACTCAATTCCCTGGAGTCCCCACTAAAGAAAAAATCCAACAGGTCTTAAAAAGAAAGCTTTATATAAAAAGAAAGAAAAGGACATAAAAATGGTCTCTCTGTATTAAGGTGACAAATACAGGTTTATTTGCTTAAAAGAAAAAAATGAATAAACAGCCTTATCCAAAAAGAATACAATTTAAACATTCCAGCAACTACACACATGTAAATACAAAAAAAACCAATATAAACTTATTGTCTTATTATCTTTGTACTTACAACTTGGAAACAGAAGATTAGAAAGGCAGGAGATAGAAAAATCACTCTCATAGCCGAGACGCCACAGACACAAGACAAAGAACAAAGAACTCACACACAAACTTCCCTCCACCCAGATTTGAAAAAGTCTTGTTTCCTGATTGGTCCTCTGGTCAGGTGTTTTAGGTTACTGGTGTTACCCCTTTATAGGTAAAAGAACATTAACCCTTAGCTATCTGTTTATGACAAGGGGGCTCAGCCTCCCCAAACCTTGCACTGCCAAGGGGACAGTGGGGCCCATGATCAGGGGCCCTGGCCAAGTTAGGTCCCCCTGGAAAAGTCTCCCCTATGTCAGCCCCAGGGCTGGAGGAGCTCCCACTCCCTGCTACAGCCCGGGGGCTGCAGCAGGGGCACAGAGCTTCTCTGGTCTCAGGGCCACAGCGAGGCAGGGGTAAAGGAGTGATAGGGTGGGGCTGGTGGGGGAAGGGGTGGAACAGAAGTGACAGTGGATTG